>NC_065579.1:4713904-4898904 GCF_024542745.1 Macaca thibetana thibetana | reverse complement strand
GTCAACAGTACAAAGTTACAGTTAGAGAGAAGGAATAAATTTCGTTGTTCTTTTGCAGAGCAGGGTGACTATGTTTAGTAATATTGTACTGTACTGGGTCCCACCCTCAAGGATTCTGTTTTGTCTGCAGTGCATTCTGGGCATAAATATTTTTAATTTTCCTCAGGTAATTTTAATGTTCAGCCAAAGTTGAGGAACAGTATCTAGAGCTTCCTTTTGTAGCTACTCTGCTAAATCGCTATTTGAGAACTTCAACTAAATTTTTCTGCCCTTCAGTTTCCCCATGAATACATTTAGGCAATTGGACAGATTATGTCTATGTTCTACCTCAGCTTCTCTCTAGATATTCTATGCTCAAGAATGTTATCATCATTATAACCATTAGATACATTTTAAAACTGGAAAGACCATATAGCTGGCACAAAATAAGTGCTCAATACATTTTTTATTAAATAAATGAGTGAAAGCTTTGCAAAACCACATCAACCAGAAATGCAGTTTAAATCCCTTAGCTCCAAGGTCTAGGTTACCAAAAATGAATGTTAACTCTATGCCATAGGTGTATGTGCATGTACACATGTGCACGTGCACGCACGCGTGCACACACACACATACACACACAGAGAGGCATTCAAACTTACCAAATAGCATGTAAAATGCTGTATTTTTTTTATTTTACAGAATGGATTTATTTCAGCAAGGTTGGTTGCAACATACTGCATTTAAAAAGTATATCTTATTTCCAATTTATAGTGAATTGCCAGTAGGAATGACACACAATCTCTAATTTGCAGATTTCACAATCTGCAAAGGAAATATTTGTAAATGACAGGCTCTAGGGCGTGTTAGCCATCATGACACATGTTGGAATCTCAAGCGTCTTGCCTCACAATTTGCTTTTCTCTTCAGTATTCTTTGCAATTTTGCAAATATAGCAGGATTGTAATCACAGCTACTATTTTGGGGGCATGTTAGGACTTTTCACATGTTATGTTTAGTCTTTTCCATCATCCTGTGCTAGGGCAGATATTATTTTCCTCTTCACTTTGCACCTGAAGTTCATTTTGCTTAAGTAACTTGCCAGGAATTCGAACTCTAGCCCACCTGGCTCCAAAGTTCAGTCTCTCAAAGGATATCATATTCAAGCTAGTCCCAAAGGAAAATCTGAAAATCCATTGACTTCAGGATTAAAGCTGTATAAAGTGATGGCTGCCTACTTATTAATTACATAAATGCAAAAATCTGTGTTAGAAAAATTTTAAAGGACAAATTGTGGTTCCAATGTGAGGCCCCTGATCAGTTTGAGAACCTCTTATCAAGAGGCAGAAACCACACACTGAGGTTGAAAAATGTATAAAACATAATAGACATGAAACATCTGTAGATGAAGGCAGCAATAATGAGAAATAAAGAGGCTACTGGTAAGTTTTACCTCAGGCCAGAGGATAGAAAATTCCATTATCTTCCGACAGTTTCTTAAGCCATTCCTCACAGAATGAGAAGAATGGCTCCATCCTAGACCTTTTGAGCACATTTGCGATTCCCCCAGGAGAAACCGTCTCTGCCGGGAGTTTATCTGCTTCCCTATCACTCTCAGAGTCTCTGGAAGCTGGTAAGAGAGTGTTAAGCACAATATTTGCAAGAGATGAGGTTGATTTGCCCATTTCCTGGAAATTCAGACCAGGAAACAGCAATTAGGAAACCAAATCTCTGCTGCGGGGTGAATTTCATCTTTCTGCTCAGGCATCAGGAAGATTTCCTCTCCCCGGGCTTTCTGCTTGTGATTTCTTGTTAGAACATGTTATAAGAGCAACTTGTTTAACAGGTTAAGCACTGGGTGTTAGCTTTGCCTGCAACTCTGCCAGATGGTCCTTAGCTTCTCCTCTTAGCCTATGTTTCCAAACCTGACATAGTTCTTTGCTGTAATCTTCAGACTTCCTTTAAACCAGTGATCTCCAACCTTTTTGGCACCAGGGACCGGTTTTGTGGAAGACAACTTTTTCGCGAATGTTGGGGATGGGGTGATGGTTTCAGATCATCAGGCAATCGTTAGATTCTCATAAGGAGCACTGTAACCTAAATCCCTCACATGAGCAGTTCACAATATTAAGGATTTCACTCCTATGAGAATCTCATGCTGCTGCTGACCTGACAGGAGGCAGAACTCAGGCGGTAATGCTTGCTAGCTTGCCGGCAGCTCACCTCCTGCTGTGCGGCCTGGTTCCTAACAGTCCATGGACAGGGCACCGATCGGTGGCCTGGGGGTTGGGGACCCCTCCTTTAAATGCCCCTAAATGTTACCCTCTTGATAATGCTGTTTTTGTCATCAAGGCTGAGCCCGTGACAGCTCCTCTGACTTTAATGAAAGTTTTGTTACTAGCATAGTTCATTGAAGTTCACAAATGACCTTAATACCCATCGTCTCATTGTATGTTCATGACAGCCCTGAGAAAGGCAAAGAGAGAGTATTACTTTTATTTTATAAATAAGAAACTCAAGACCAGAGAGGCAGTAACTAACCAAACTGCCTATGCCATAGCTGGTAAATGAAGGCAGTACACCTATCACAACTTTCCATTTCAAGACCCCTGCCCCTCCTGCAATTCTGTGTGTTGACTTGGCCATTTCTTCATTGATCTGTTCACTTATTTATTTGATGCTACTAAAGATGCTAGAATTTCAGAGCAATGAAACTATGAGAACATAGGCTATCTGGGAAGCTTACTTCTCCAGGTGAATGGACATCTAACAGATTAGGGCAACTATTATTTGGAGGTACCTAACCTCCTTTGTTTTTGTTTATTTGGGCAGTTAAGACAATTGGGCAGGTGGAGCACCGTAGCTCACCCCTGTAATCCCAGCACTTTGGGAGGCTGAGGTTGGTTGATCACCTGAGGTCCGGAGTTCAAGACCAGCCTGGTCAACATGGTGAAACTCCGTCTCTACTAAAAACACAAAAATTAGCTGGGTATGGTGGCAGGTGTCTGTAATCCCAGCTACTTGGGAGGCTGAGGCAGGAGAATTGCTTGAACCCGGGAGGTAGAGGTTGCCGTGAGCCACGACAGCGCCATTGCACTCCAGCCTGGGCAACAAGAATGAAACTCCATTTCAAAAAAAAAGACAACTGGGTAATAACAATTGACAATAGGAAAATTGCTCATAATTTACTTTTATTATTTTAAATAACTGACCTTGAGCTCATAAAACTAAACAGCTGACTACCCATACATAAATGTAAGAGAAAACATTCTGTCTTACAAAATGTTTTTAATATGAATGTTAACTAGTCATAATCCAAGCAGAACTAATTTAATAGGGTGAAGACGGAGCAACCCAAATACATTTGAATGACAAGAATTCAAATAAGGTCATATTTGCACGCATAAGCAAACCTCCTGGGATATCCCTGGGTGATTACCTTTAATATAAGATTAACCCGGTTACATAGATTGTAATATAGGGCACAATACTATTAAAAGCTAATATGTAAGAACTGGGCTGGGCAGTACATGCCTGTAATCCCAGCTATTAGGGAGGCTGAGGCAGGAGGATCACTTGAGCCCAGGAGTTTGAGGCTGCAGTGTATTATAATCATGTGCCTGTGAATAGCCACTGCAACATAGTGAGATCCTACCTCTAAGAAAGGAAAAGAAAACAGAACAAGTATGTATTGAGCATCTGCTATATACCTGGAACTACTTTAATCTTTGTATTTCTAAATTTATTGAATTTTATCAATTAATATTAGAAATAGACATTATTATCATCATCTTGTAGATGAGAAAACAGGCTCAGCAGAGTTAAGATCAATGGTTGCACTATTTAGAAGGATGAAGCTGAGATTTGAACTGTCTGGCTCCAAAGTTCACGTTTTAAATATACACTATCAAATGAGGATTGGCACCATGGAGGAGCTGCATTTAACTTTACACTTGAGGGGAAAAGGGTGAAATCTCTCCGGCATCAGCAGTAGCCATCCGTTGACTTACCTTTAGGTCTGGCTTTCTTATGGCTCTGTTTATGATATACTCCTCATCTGTAATGACAGGGTGGTCAGGAGTGAGACCAAATGCGCTGTTTAATGCTGACAGGTAGATCCATATTACCTTTTTCCAAGAGTAAATTTGGAATTCATCCTGAGGAGATAGACATCAAAAGCCCCATGAAGTTAAGAGAGGTCAGCAGGCTAAAATTCAACCTGAAAAACATCCTTTTAATATAATTCTGTAAGTGTTTGGAGTTCGTGAACGTTCCAGACAGAATGGTTTGTCTCTGAAAGATGATGGATATAGAACCTTGAGGGAAAATGACCTGTCATCATTGATTGAGGAATCTGGATATGAAGATGAGGCACTGACACGTAACAAAGCTTGAGGGTCAGGAGGCTCATTCGCAGGTAAGAACTAGTTCACTGCATCACCTTTCAGCCCATGGCCTGATGACTATCCCCATCTTTCGAGGCTTAACTCAAATTCCACCCCCTACAGAACAGCCTCATTAACACCCTTCCACCAGGGGGAAAAAAACAAAACCTGTCACTTTGTTAACTTCAAAAACATGTTAAGTGTCCCTCTCTTGTGGTCTTAATCACTTTTTGCCTGTATTCTCTTAGTTCTTCTAGACTACCTGGAATGTAGGGACCATGTTCTATTGTTCCTTATCCCCATTCATGTGGAGCACTGAGACCTGCTCAGTAAGAGTCCGAAGAATGGATGAAAAAGACTGAATCTATGTACTGAACCTGCCCAAGGTAATTGTCAAGATGTTAGCACAGGTGTGGTTGAAGAAGGCACCTTATTGCATGACCCTAATTAAAACTGCTTCCCTTTGCAGTTCACTGATTACTTCATCACAGAGTAAAATTAGAGGGAGAAGCACAGGATTGAGAAACAGATACCACAATGGTCCCTTAGAGACTGATCTGACAGTGGTTATTATCTGAACGGGTAAATACTAGACATAAAACCCACTCAGATGACTGATAAACCTCAGGATTTAAGAAGTATAAAAGAAAAAGTCAAACGTGGGAACAATGTGATGCTTGGGAAATGTAGGTCAGAGCTGGGAATTGTGTCCACCACCACACCCACTTTTGCTATGAAGAGTGCCCTAGCTGACTCTGCAAAAGGCAGGGAGGGGAAGATACAATCATTGTAGCTAATCTCTTATATTGGTCCTCCTAAGAGGAGACCATCTGGATGCCTTTGCTCCTGCTGCCTCCTTGCCTGTAGTACATATTCTTCTCTCTTCTCCTTAAGTCTTTACATGGCTGGAGTCTACCATCCTTCAGGGTCCAGGTCAGAGTTCATGTCCTGAGAACCTCCCTAATTTCTCTGGGTGATCTCTCCTCTAAGTCATCAGTGTTCTCGAGATTCCCAACACATTTTACCCTTTGCCTATCCACCTTACCACTTCTCTTGGACTGTGGGTGAGAATTGTGTGTGACACATGTCTGTACTTCAGCCAGGCTTTGCACAGATTCTGTGTGCATGTGTGTGTGTGTGTGTGTGTGTGTGTGTGTGTGTGAAAAAGGGAGAGAGAGAGACAGAGAGAGAGAGAGAGAGAGAGATGAAGAAGGGAAGGAAGCCAACAAAACCTTAACAGAAATTGGAATGTTAATTAATCAATTTTAAAAGCCAGTGAAATTGGCTGTTATCCTATGGATTTAAAAAAAAAAAAAAAAGGTGACTAAGTCAATTCAAATTAAATTGTATGGAGTTAAGAATGATGAGCCTAAGAATGGTGGAAGGGAGCTAAATTTTCAATGACTAAGCCAGTGATCTGACAGACATGGTCTAGGTATGGTAGAGTAGGCAACCAACTCTCTTGAACAAACCTTGACACAGTTCAGCATTATATAGCTTTGCTTTTGATTTCATCAAAGCAGTTTTTAAATAAGAACTTCCCATTTCTAATAATAGTTAATATTTATTTCACACTTACTGTGTTCCTAGCACATAATGCCACATACGTATTATTTCATTTAATGTCAAAACCCCTATGGAATTGTTGCAGTTAATTATTCTCCCATTTAGTTGGCATGGAAAGAAAGACATACTTGGTAACTATTAGAGCAGGGACTTAACAGTCACATCCCCACTCTTGCTTGCCTCCTCGCGTCCCCTCCAACCTTCCACTTTATTCTACAGTTTTGCTAAAAAATATAATTTGATTGGACTGCCATTTTTATGTCGAGCCTGAACTGGGACTTCTAAAGAACATAGTTTCAATGACAAATTTGGTAAGAAAATGTAAAATTTGTAGGTAAACAGGAACACAAATCATAAAAGAGCCATCAAGATCAGAGACCTCTGGCCACCAAGTGAGGACAATTAGGAAGACAGCAACTAATAATCATCTCCAGTGAATTAAAATAATATTAACAACTAATTTTCATATGATTATATAGCAGTTTGTAGAAATTTTGTTATGTTATCTTATTTTAGGCTTACAATTCTCTAATGTTGGTATTATAATTATCTCCATTTTGCAGATGAGAAAACTGATCATCAGCAAGGCTAAGAATTACTCAAGCCAGTCTGAAATTGGTAGTAGGAATAAAACTGAGACTTGAGTCCAGATCTTTCCATTCCAAATCTTGGCCCCTTCTCTTTATTTCAACAAGTTGTCCCATGGTGTCTATGGCTGGCATGTAAAAATCACCTTGAATTCCGCACCAAGTGACAAATAGTATCCAGTTTCTCACAATGTGCTCTCCTGACAGCATAGAACCTAATTCCTGAAGTCAAGCTGTCACCCTCTGGCCCTGTGTGACAACAGACAGACCTCCAGACGGTAGTGCCTAAAAGGGGAAAAGCAAAGTGTTCAAGTTCTCAAAGGCCATATTAACCCAGTGCACCAACTGTATGCCTTAGTCTAGGTGTGTATTAAAAACTGACATTCACCTATATACCTATATCTTCTTATAGTTCATAATATTACCAAATCAAAGGTGCTTGGATATATTTGCCTTTAAGCTCATTTCCTGTCATCCCCATTTACTCCTAACCCCAATAACTCATAATTCTGTATGATACAAAGTAGAATTATATAGAAAAAATAAAAGATAGGGCAGCTAGATGACCCTTTTGCTTAGAGTAGGGGAGTGACACTGACTTCTTTCTTATATATTACCCTGTTGAGGACTCTGTCAAATCACCCAGCTTTTTAAGGGGAAAAAAGCAAAGAAATGGAAGGAAAGTACACCAGTGTGAAGTGGTCACTTCAAGCAAAATCACTGACTTCTCTTTTTTCATTCTGGGATTGTTGAATATGGAAAGAGCACAGGCTTCAGGCCTGAACTCACATCCCAGCTCTAAACTGTCTTACAGCTGTCTGAAGCTAATTTTCTTTATTTAGAAAATGGAGATAATACCAAATTTCATGGATGTTTGAAGGATTAAATGAAATAATACATAATGTGTCTGATCCAAGGTTTGGCCCATAGCAGGAGGCAATAGATGGTATGGTTCTGTGCCTCATTTTTCATAGCATGTTGTTTCTGAGATCTTTCTGTAAGTAGGAACTTACTCTCCCTTTGAGGAAATTCTAAAAGTCTCTCAATTTTTCCTTTGTGGAAAAGCAGCATCTTTACCTGGAAATGGCTTTTTCTACTTTAGTCTGTTTCCCAGCTCTCTTCAAAGCAGGTAATGATTTGTAAAATACCTAAATGTACCAGAGGAGCTACCATTTTAAATAATTGGTTTATAATGCAAATAATCCAAAGTGCTTGCCTGGCAAATCTGGACTTTTTGCAAACCTCAGGTCTCATTGAGAAGGCTTTACCTCCTCTTTATCAAAAATATTAACCAGATCAGTCCTTGAACTCTAAAAAAAATAGGTTTTACAAGAATTCCAGAGTGCATTTCAAAAGTCAAATGCACAAAAAGGACCAGTGTTTGACCTGGACTGAAAAACAGAGGAAGAAACCTGGACATTTTTTATTTCCTATGGCTTTGTACTTTCTGACCCTGGAAATGCCAGATAAACTTTTAGATTTGAATGAAGCAAGTTATCTCGTGATATGGCTTGGCTGTGTCCCCATCCAAATATCATCTTGAATTATATTTCCCATAATCCCCACATGTCATGAGAGGGACCCAGTGGGAGGTAATTTAATCATGGGGGCAGTTACACTCATGCTGTTCTCATGATAGTGAGTGAGTTATCGCAGGATCTGATGGTTTTATAAAGGGCTTTCCCCTTTTTGCTTGGCATTTCTCCTTGCTGCCGGCATGTGAAGAAGGATGTGTTTGCTTCCCCTTCCACCATGATTGCAAGTTTCCTGAGGCCTCCCCAGCCATGCTGACCTGTGAGTCAAACCTCGTTCTTTTATAAATTACCCAGTCTCGGGTATGTCTTTATTAGCAGCGTGAGAACAGACTAACACATCTTGCTTACCTAATTCTATCCTTTTACCATAAGAACCTCATCCCTTGAAATTTAAAAGCAATATAATGGTCACTTCAAGTTCAGGCCAATGCTGTGACTTCTCTTGTGTAGTTCACTACACAAAAAAATATAATTCTGAGCTTGCCTTAAGAAGAACCCATTTCAAAATTCCAATGAGACATCAGAAAATGAGTAATTTTCTCCTGGAGATGGATACGTTGCAATGCTAAAACGCTAAACTCTAGCTAAGGTGAAATACCTAGAGGATTATGGATAATGTAATAATAAATTTCTCAGGCTATTCTAAAACACTGCACTGCCTTTATAGGCCCATAACTTTGGTATAATTCTTTCATTTTTATATCTTTCATTTTTTTTCTTTCTCTTTCCCTCTCTTGGCCAGACTCGCTGATGCTCTTAACATCCTGACCTCATATTCCCAATGTTTTTTAGCTTGGAAAAAAGATGACATTGGCTAGAATATAGGATTTAGTTATAAGATACATAAAGTTCTAAGTTTTGGAGAAATTCTCACAATAATTATTATCTCAGTATATGTTGTCCAAAAAAAAAGAGGGAGGGACAACACAATGAGGTTATTAACAAAGCAAAGCCTATGTTTATGTTTGTATACAAAACAAGGAAATCTAGAAAACTCAGTATACATTTTTTGGAGAGACCAGGATTTGGGGCTTGCTCATTTTTGTAGTTGTTTTCTGAGGGGAAATGGAGCAGTGGATTAGCCGGTTCATTGACTGAAACTTCTGGAGATATAGTGTGTAGTAAAAAGTTGACTAATGCCCATGGAATGCCTGCATGCCAAGCAGTCTTTATTTCAGAACTTTACACATATCACATGCTTAGTCCTCACAAGGAGACAGGTATTATTACTAGCCCCAGTTAACAGAAAAAAAATGGAGGCAAAAAGAGGTTAAATAACCTGTCTGTTATGAATTGAGTTGTGTCCCCTCAAAATTCATGTGTTGAAGCCCTCACCCCCAATATATCTGGAGATAAATCCTTTAAGAAGGTAATTAATGCTGAAAGAGGCCATAAGGGTACACACTAATCCAACAGGACTAACGTCCATATGAGATGAAGAGACACCAGGAGTGCAAGAGCACAGAGAAGAGACCCCATGAAGACAGTGAGAAGATAGCCTTCTTCAAGCCAGGAAGAGAGGCCTCACCAGAAACCAACTCTGCTGGCCCTAGATCTTGGACTTTCGGCTCCCAGAACTATGAAACAATAAATTTCCCTTGTTTCAGCAAAACCCAGTGTGTGGTATTCTGCTATAGAAGCCTAGCAGGCAAATACACTGCCCAAGGTCAAGAGCAGTGCTGGGAATCAAATCCAGGTGCTCAGAATCTAGAGTTTATTCTTAAACCACTTCACAACGCTGTCTCTGTAGAATCTGGTCACTGGACAGAGAGTAATTAGACCTCTAGTTCCAACTCTAGCTCAACTCTCATCTTACAGCTATGGGACCCAGAGAATTTTGTTTAATTTCTCTATGCCTCCATCTGTAACATGGGAGAAACATAATCTCTACTGGCAAGGACCAAATGAGACAACTATATGTAAATACCTAAAAAATTGTTAAATCATAATATAAATGGCCCTGTATTATAAAGGATAATAGCCTCAAAATGATTTATCTTAACATTGAGTCATTTCTCAGAGGTCAGCTCACAGAATCTCAGAGATTTCTGGCAAGATGTCTAATGAAAAACCAGACTGAAATGGGGCCGGGTAGGGGAGTGCGTAGGAGAGCAGGATTCGGAAGTAGGAATGTGTACCTGAAAGAAACATAATGCTATATTATTTTCCTCAACTGTGACATTCCACTTTAGTACCCTTGAGATGAAATTCTGGAAGAAACAGTGAGACTACTTATTACAGATTCGACTTAATTCAACTTATAAATTAATTAAGCCCTGCTGTGGCCATGTGCTAGGTGCCATGGGGAATGAAATGTAAACCACAATCACTGTCTTCAAAAAGCTTATAATCTAGACTGTCCAGGGGAAAAAAAAAAGGCTGAGAAGTTCCAGGAATAGAAAGCTTATAATTTTAAAGGCTCAAAAGCTATAAAAAGGAAAGCAGCATAGTGAGAAAAAAAAAGACTCAGGACTTAGGGAAAGACTTAGGTTTCAGTTCTTTGCCCCCACATTCCCTCTACCTGCGTCACTCTCCATGTGCCTGCCCCCAGCAGCCACTGTCACCTTTTAACTCTTATCCTTTGGTGCTAAGAAAGCCTTCCCTGACTGTTTTGACTTAGACAAATCTCTATTATATAATCCTACCATAACCATGAACCTTTCCTAAGGAGTACTTTTAAGAGGTGGATTTTTATATTTATTTGTGTAGTGATCTGACTAACTCCATGAGGTCAAGAACCCTGGTTTTATTAATCACACACACTCACACACTTGCCCATGAGCCAGCACTGTTGGCTGGCATGCAATGTGTGTTCCTCAAATGTAGGAAAGAGAGACAGAAGGAAGGAAAGCCTGGCTTTGATATTTACTGGGTTGTAAAGTCATTTGGTCTGTCTCTATCCTCATCTGTAAAATGGAGATGATAATGCCCATTTTCCAGGGTTGTTATGAGAATTAAATAATCAATGACATACTGCTTTATAAACTGTAAAGTGAATAGTATTTTAATATAAGGTAAAAAGCACTACAGCGGTCACAAATGAAAACCCAGAGCTAATGCAGGACAGGCGATTCACTCCCTCCCTTCTGAACTGGGGCAAAGAATGAATCAACAAAGACTTAACAGAGAAGGGGATATAGCTGAGGAATGAGGAGATTTTAGTAAGTAGAAACAACACCTACTTTTTACATTTACTTGAGAAAGAGAAAGCATGTGTGTGTGTTGACTCCTCACTAGCAAATCACTCTGTAAGGACAAGGATTTCCATCTGTGTTGCTCACAGTTATGTTCCCAGTGCCTGTGCCACTGTCTGATACGTGGTTGGTGTGTAGTAAATACTAACTCACTGAAAACAAAAGTGAATGAATGCATGCATGAATGGAGGGGAGAAGGAATTATCAGAAGAAACTTCATGGGTAAAAGCAGGCACAAAACCGTGTCTTGTTCCAGTAGAAAGTGGTCCTGCTGTGGGAAGCATGGGCTGAGAGACCGAGTTGCAGAGGAGGAGTTGGAAGGAGAGGAGGTAAGGGAGTCCGTGAACACAGATGCTGCCACCTGACAAGAATACTGGTATGCTGGCCAACTTTAAGATGACATTTGCGTGACTGATTTGCAGAGTTTCTAAGTTTTTGAACTAACGCTCCTAGCCCTGACATCTTTAATTGAAACTGAAGCGAAAATGCTCCCCATTAAAACATCAAACGGAAGTGCCTTGAGTCAGGCCAATTTGCTAATCATCACAAAGTTCTCCTCTGCACATCATGGGTCTTTGACAACATGTAACCTACAATGACAATGAAGGGAAAAATGTGTTTGTAATGACAATAAAGATGGAAGCTATGAAAATCATCAGGAGCATCTGAATTCAAAACAACGAATATAAATCATGTCATTTGCATAGAAATGTGACATTGCTACTGATATTGGTTAAAATTCAGAAGTAGATGAATAATGAACACAATGCCACTTTTTAAATTATAAAATAAAAACCTAATGACTTTTATCTTTCAGAAAAAATCTCTCGGAGTCCTTAATAAGAGAAGAAGAACTGAAAATAAACTGTGTACTGAAGACTTTCAGTCACAGTCTTTTTTTCTTTTTTTTTTAATGTCAAGAAATGACGGCCGGGTGCGGTGGCTCAAGCCTGTAATCCCAGCACTTTGGGAGGCCGAGGCGGGCGGATCACAAGGTCAGGAGATCCAGACCACAGTGAAACCCCGTCTCTACTAAAAATACAAAAAATTAGCCGGGCGCGGTGGCGGGCGCCTGTAGTCCCAGCTACTCAGGAGGCTGAGGCAGGAGAATGGCGGGAACCCGGGAGGCGGAGCTTGCAGTGAGCCGAGATGGCGCCACTCACTGCAGCCTGGGCGACAGCGTGAGACTCCGTCTCAAAAAAAAAAAAAAAAAAAAAAAAAAGAAATGACTACCTAATCAGTATCTGTGATAATGATCTGCAATCTTACCAGCATGAGATTGATGATAAATAGCAAGTACTGATTTTTTAATAACATGAAGAACAGATACGCAACACATTTTCAGGTAGGAGTCATCCAGTCCTCCTTAATGGAAAATCGTTATAGTCCAGCTATTGTAATATAATTCAAATAAAATCTTTTTAAGGTGTCATTTTAATGCAAATAACTTAGCAGCAAACTTTTAAACTATTGGTGCCCAAAGCTTATTTTTATCTAAGTCTCAGATAGTAAGAATGTTTGAAATAATTGAGTTCTTGTCTAATTACATGAAGACTAATTTAGAACCTCATTTATTTGGAGAGTCTCTGGCATAGCAGATCCATTTAAAATGACACACAAGAGCAGGTAATTAAAAATTAAAGTTGAAATCAAGATGAAAAAGGCAAGACCGAAGCTGGCTTAGACTGCTCTGATTAGCTGTAGAGGGGCAGTGAAATTTGACAGGGGCTTGATAGACTGTCAAAGATGCAAAGAAAGAGGCAGGATGATGGAATGCAGCTCCCAGGGGCACCAAAGCTTTTTTGAGTCTTTCCAGTATATGTCCACTTACAAAGCTGGCTACATGCAACTAGGAGAGATCATCTGGCTGAGTATGGAAGAGAGCTGGAGATTACCAGTCACAGAAAACCTTCCCTCATGTCCGTTGTCCCAGAAGGGAATGCCAGGCTCCTGGGTAATGAGGAAAAGGCACATTACCCAGATAAGCAAGACCACTAGACACGGGTGCCCCTTGTGCATAGCAAGCTCTTTTGTATACAACACTTTTGGAATGGCTTGAGCAATGACACACAGACACACAATCAAAATGGTCTTTGATCATGCATTTTAGTTTGCAAATTCCTTTTACATACACAACAGCCCTTCATTCTCACACTAGCCCCATTTTACAAGTGGTGAAATTGAGGTCCTGAAAAGTTACGTAACAAACCTAAAGTACTAGGACAAGAAATCAAAACGTTTGACTCCAAATCCCAAAACACATCATCTCCTCATGTAGTGACACTCTTTTTTTATTCGCTCTTAGTGGATTTTTTTCTCTTTCCTCCCTCTTCATTTTCCTCTTACCTATTTTCCTCCCTCTTCATTTTCCTCTTACCTATTTTCCTCCCTTCCTTTTCCATTTCCTTGCCCATTTCCTCTTATTCTTGTCTGTGCCATAACTCTGCCAGCAACTCAGAGCACAGCTCAGCTGAGCAGACCGTCTCAGATCTGGAGAGTTTGCTGACGGACCCTGAAAGGCAGAACGCGGTTCTGTTTCTACTGCAGCGAAAGCATTAGCCTCTGAGAACGAGGTGAGGGCACACAGATGTACTTGTAGAGTACAGTTAAACTATGTTCATGCCAGAAAACAATAGTCTGGGCCGGGCGCGGTGGCTCAAGCCTGTAATCCCAGCACTTTGGGAGGCCGAGACGGGCGGATCACGAGGTCGGGAGATCGAGACCATCCTGGCTAACATGGTGAAACCCCGTCTCTACTAAAAAATACAAAAAACTAGCCGGGTGAGGTGGCGGGCGCCTGTAGTCCCAGCTACTCGGGAGGCTGAGGCAGGAGAATGGCATAAACCCGGGAGGCGGAGCTTGCAGTGAGCTGAGATTCAGCCACTGCACTCCAGCCTGGGCAGCAGAGCGAGACTCCGTCTCAAAAAAAAAAAAAAAAAAAAAAAAACAATAGTCTGATAGATTCTTAAGTTCCCTTGGAGGGTTTGATCTATAAAAGGGCCCAAATGGAGTCTTCCATAGATACTCATGCCCCTGCTCTGAGCCCCGGAAAGCAAATTTTACCCCTGCCCCAGAAAGGCACTCAGGCTGTGTATGGGAGGGCCACTCATAACACTTCACTAAATCTGGATTCTTCTCTTTCAGATGATAAATATATACCGTCTGAGCCATCAATCAAATGTCTAGGTCTCTATTTCTCTCCCAAGGACCAAGTGAACAAGCGAGCTCCCAAATGGAAGTGAAAACTAGTTACAGCAGTTTTTCTCTAAATATGGCCCCTTACCAGAATCATTATCATCACTTGAGAACCTGTCAAAATGCAATTTCTTGGGTCTCAATCCAAATCTAATGAACTAGAGTCTCTGGGACTAGGACCCAGCAAGCTGTTCTGATAGTCTCTCTAGATTATTCGGATGCCAACTGAAGTGTGGGAACCCTGGTCTAAATACAGTTCAGTGGAAAAGTCCTTGACTAGGAGCCAGGACTCTTGGGACTTAGTCCTAGTGAGGCCCCTCACTCACACGTGGGCTAGGGGAAATCGTGTCACCTCTCTAGCCCCGTTTCCTCCCCTATCAAATGAAGAAGTCTTATGTGGGGTGCCACGCACTCTTCTTTTGTACACATCCTGTGAGTCTTCAGGAAGGATGACACGAGGCATCAGCAAAGCACAGCTCCAGCTCAACATCACCAATATTACTTGCTCTTATTCCACAATAATCTCTTGCTTCCTTCAAGTCTTAAAGCTTATTCTCCAAGAATCTCTAGTGAAATTATAGTTGAACCCGAACTTGTGGGAAGATGCCCCAATTATCACTTGTATCAGCTAAGCTAGAACAAAGAACAAGTATTTCTTTTCTTTTCTTTGTTTTTTATTTTTATTTTTTGAGACAGAGTTTAGCTCTTGTTGACCAGGCTGGAGTGCAATGGCACGATCTCGGCTCACTGCAACCTCCGCTTCTTGGGTTCAAGAGAGTCTCCTGCCTCAGCCTCCCGAGTAGCTGGGATTACAGGCATGCGCTACCACGCCCGGCAATTTTGTACTTTTAGTAGAGACGGGGTTTTTCCATGTTGGTCAGGCTGGTCTCGAACTCCTGAGCTCAGGTCATCCACCCACCTTGGCCTCCCAAAGTGCTGGGATTACAGGTGTAAGCCACCACCCCTGGCCAGAAGAAGTATTTTTTGAAGGGACCAAGATCCAGAAATGAAAGGTGAGGCTGGTCCCAATGGAACAAGTCAACCGAGACCAACTTCCTCCAGTTCTCAGTTTCATGGGAGTTTAGCCTCATCTCTGTTAGATTTCAGATTGAAATGTAGATTTTTCTGGCCAGTTATAAGGCTTATTGCTATCCTCCTCTCTCACTGCATTAAATAGAATATGGACCTAGAGAGATGGTTATATATAAAAGGAAGCTAAACTCCCAACAGAGGTTGATTTATCAAGAATGTGGTTGTCATTCTGGGTCATTTGGACCGATGCATTCTTATAAACACTCCGTAAAAGTCAACCAGAAGAGAGTCCTCTAGAGACTGTCCTTTCACTGTCTTTAACAGAAACATCCACTTCAGCCCGTCAGCCACCACATAGTCACAGGGTCACTATCACATGCAGGAACTGGGGGTGCAGCAATTAACAACTTAGAAATGGTCACTTCCTTTGAGAAGCTGACAGTCCCGCAGGGATGATGCACGTTGTCTGAGTGCTATGAGTGCTGTGAGGAATTGGTATGCAAGCAAATACAGGGAAACCCACCCAAAGCCAGGGGCTTTTATGAACAGAGAGAGGCAATGACCTCAAGGGCAAGATGGCTGCATTTTTTACCCTAGTGTATCTGCAGAATGTGACACGCTGTCATCAATCAACTGGGACACACAGCATCCTCCTCAGAGGGATGCTCCCCACGCCTTCCCTTCTTTTCTTCAGGGGTCACTCCAGTGCAGGGAGTGGGTTATATCAGGAATCGAGAGGAAGGGTCAGTGGGAACCTAGTAGCCTATACCCTGACTTGACTACTTCACACTTCCTGTTATTTTTAGCTATTAACATGGTTGTTCCCTGCTCTAGCATTCACAAAACTCACAATTTTAAAAGAAATATATTGTGAAATAGCTCTTCTTAATCAAACCTTGCCATCCACAATTTTTTATTTAACTTATATTTTAAGATAGGGGTACATGTGCAGGTTTGTTATATAGGTAAACTTGCTTCACGGGGGTTTGTTGTACAGATTATTTTATCACCCATGTATTAAGCTTAGTACCCATTAATTGTTTTTCCTGATCCTCTCCCTCCTCCCACCCTCCATCTTCTGACAAACTCCAATATGTGTCGTTCCCTTCCATGTGTCCATGTGTTATTATTTAGCTCCCTCTTATAAGTGACAACATGAGGTATTTGATTTTCTGTTTCTGCATTAGTTTGCTAAGGATAATGGCTTCAGCTCCATCCATGTCCTGAAAAGGACATGATTTTGTTCTTTATTATGGCTACAGAGTATTCCATGGTGTACATGTACCACATTTTATTCATCCAGTCTATCATTGATGGGCATTTAGGTTTGTTCCATGTCTTTGCTATTGACCATACACAAATTATTGAATTCCTGCTAGATGCAAGGCTGTCTTGAAGCCTCCACCTGCTTCCTGTCTTGTGCACATCTCCCTCCAGTCATCTCAAAACACATTGTTCAGAAACAAAAGGGGGGTACCAGCTACATAACCAGGTACACACTTACTGTTGTCCTCAGCAACACAGTGTCTGCTTCTTGCAAGGAACATGGGACACAATGTGCCCATACATGCCACGCTGGTCTCCAGTAAAACACCAAGGGGAGGATTCCAAATGAGAAGATGGATCCGGCAAGGCAGAGACTTTTCCGGCAGCCTTGAGTCCGATAGCCAAATATCTCCTGGGACAGAATCAAAAAGATCCCAAATATTGGTTGGGCACAATAAGCAATAAATGAACAAATACTGATTTTAGTGATGGAAATGGAGGCAGAAGTGAAGGAGTTGAGGAGGGTGAGGAGAGGGCAGGGTGAGGGATGGACAGAGTGGAGAGGGAATCTCGACAAAGAAGTATAAGACATGATTCCAGGAAGCAAGGAAGTCCCAGTCTAACTAGAACACCAGTTTCAATCCTTTGAGCACCTTGCTACCCTGTGCCAAGCACCGTGCCAGGTGTTTAGATGTGTCGTCTTATTTAAGTCTCCCAAGCATCCCTGTGTTTTCCACGAAGTGAGATAATTATCCTCATTTCATACATGGTGAGACTCAGCTTAGAGTGGAGGAATGGGATGACCTGCCCAAGGCCACACAGCTAGAACGTTCCACTGCTAAGATTCCAACCCAGGTCTGTCAGCTGGCTAGCCGACGGCAGTACCAAGAGATTCCCTTGGCTGGCATCAGCAGACACAGGAGAGGGAGAGAAAAGAACCAGGCCTTGAGATCTGAGTCAGGGTTGGGTGAAAGTATTTGACCATAAGAGGATTAACAAGCAAAGGCTAAGTTACCCTTGGGAGTTTGGGTTAGAGTTGTGCCTTCCCACGTTCCTTCCTCATTCAGTAACAAACAATTTTATGTCAAGGGGAAAAACACCAGAGGGACTATTTGGTTTACTTCAACTCATTCTACTGAGCACTGATGCATCATGAGAGGATATTATTAGACCCCAGAGGATATATACGAGACAAGAGTCTCACCTCTAATAAACGTATACTCTAGACAGACGTCTTCCTTCCAAGGAAATTCTGAGATAGAATAGAAAACGGCCCCTGAAGTTTATGATCTTAGTCCCACAGCTTTATCCCACAAAGTCATGGGTATACTTTATACTGGTTATGATGGCTAAAATTGAGAGGTAGTAGAGTGTCCTGATTAAAAGCACATTCTCTGGACCAAGACTCTTTGGATTCAGAGACTAGCTCTGCCACTTACTGGGCGTGTGATTTTTCGGTACATTGTCTGACCTCTTTATCCCTGTTTGTCTTCCACAAAATGGGATAGTAATACTACCCACGTGACAGGGTTGTTGTCCTATGTAAGCATTTACTACGGCTGTTGCTGCTATTGCTTGATCATGTGCCCCTGAAATAGACCTGAAATTCTATCCCTCAGTTTATTGGCAGTTAGGTACAAGAATTCCTAGTGTCAATAGTTATGCTCTTGCTAGAATTGTCTCTTAGGATAACAAGGGAGCTGGAACATAAAACTTCTATCAACTTCTCTATCTCACCTGATAAAGATTACATTGCCAGGAAAGGTTCTGTGATGCTTGGCTGAAGGTTGCTTCTGTGTGTAAACATGAGGTTCCTTTCTATTATTAGCAACACATACAGGTGCTGAATGGCTTTCTTAGGCATTGTCCAAATTTGGCATAACCGATAAAATGTTCTCATTAACTCAGAAATGATCTCTTAACTAATTTTCCAAAGTAGAATGTAGATTCCGACATGAATACTCTTCTGCTCCAAGCTCAAGCTATTGCTGTCCAGATGCCAAGCCTGGAATGGCTCTGTCCCCTCATCACACTGGCAGCAATGCTCTCTTAGTCCCACACAGAGCAGTGTCCCAGTCTTAATTTCCTTACTTGCCCTGAGTACAGCTACCGTTCTTTCCCATGTGCTTTTTCTGTTTCAACACTTTGGCATAGATCAACTTCTACCTTCCTACCCAGCCATTTTTTCATCTTTTTAAAATATTATATTTAAAAGTTTCCTTGTATTGCCAGTCAGTTGAGCCCCCATGTAATATGCCTGAGTTACTCTGTTCTTACAGCAAAAACCTCTGTTACCATGCTTTCTTTTATGGGCTATGCAGTGAGGGCTGTCTATAGTTTCCAAAGTGTCTTTGTGATTACTGTCAAGATAAAGTAAACAGAAATTATTATCTTAATTCTCCATTAAGAAAACCAAAGTTCAAAGTTACTATAATATCCTAAATAGCAATAATAGTGATTATTAACAACTAATTATTGATAACAGTGCTAGCAGCTAACATTTATTGGGCACTTAATAGCCTTTCACTAAGCATATGATACATACTCTCCCACTTAGTTGAAAAATATTAAATTAGTTTCCCAAGCCACAAAGCTCATAACTAACTCAAAACTGGGCCTCCAGTCTAGACCTCTGCAGCATGTGGAAGATGATGTGGGCTGGCCATTTCTACTCCTATGCTCTTCTTTA
Organism: Macaca thibetana thibetana; assembly: GCF_024542745.1. Lineage (NCBI taxonomy): Eukaryota > Metazoa > Chordata > Mammalia > Primates > Cercopithecidae > Macaca > Macaca thibetana. Next base: position 4,879,476 of record NC_065579.1, on the reverse strand, counting down.
TTCTTTTATTTCAGTTCAATTTAACAAATGTTTGTTACATGTCCACCAAATGGCAGGCATGTGCCACTGAATTGTACTAAGATGAAGTGAATTGCATTGAAGGGACTATTAACAGATATTGGGTTTAAAATTGCAAAAATCAGCACAGTGCTGTTATTATCATCCCATAGCAATTCCCTTCCTACATTTATGGAGTACCTTCTATGTCCCTGGGTATGCTGGAGGGAAGTGTCCTTGCTACCCTGCACTCCATCCACTCTTACCTCCCACAGAAAGGGATCAGTTAGAAAAAAAAAAAAAAAAAAGACTACTGGGAAAACGTCAAAAGAATATCACACAAATAGTCAAGTTCATGGCAGGCTACGTGCATTATGGATCAGCACACTGTCCCTTTCTTTATCCCTTCCCTACCCATACATTCTTCTTCCTCTGTCCCTGGGCATCCAGGTCCTTTGCATCTCTCAGGGCTTAAACTTTGGTCCAGGTGTCCAGGCCTTGTCTCCTGCAGAGCTTCTATGCTCAAGGAGCCAAATTCTGCTCTTCGGAGCAATGTTTTAAACCATCTCAACTAATAGAACCTTCTCAGTATCTGTAGACCCTCTCCTCAAAGAAATACACACTTACACACAAACATCTTCATGGATATTTAGGGAGGATCCCATGGCCTAGAAAAGATCCTGCTCTAGAGGTTTCATGAGATTGAATCAAGGCTTGTCTTCCAGAGTTTACCCTCAGTACTTGAACTTAGGGCCTGACACCAAGTCAGCACTTAACGAATGTAGAAGTATGAAGACACAAGTGGGTGGAAATGCAGGTGAGGTGTCCGCTGGAGCAGAACACTCCTGTCCCCAAAGAAGCGCCAGAGGGCAATGTCACCACCTAGGGGCCTATTAGTCCTGAGAGTGGTTCTCAGCCTTCCAGTCCCAGAAACTACCAGCAGAACCATCTCTCACAGGGAATATTCCATTTAAGCAGATCTCAGAGACTGGGATTAACGAGAGAGAGAGATGTATGCTGCTGTCATACTAACCAGACAAATACATGGGTTGGTATGAAGAGTGCATTCTCTCCCCAGTGACACCATCTCCACCGTCATGACTGACCTGCTAACAGAGCCATGTGCAAGCACAGTACTTAAAACAGGTTCTGGAGTCTTCTTTGACCATCTCCCACCCTGGCTGGCACATGTCTTTTTTAAACACATTAATTCTTTTAATCGAAGTACAGTCCAATCTTTTTGGCCTAGAAGTCAGTTTGTCTCTTTAAGAAAATGTTGCATTTCTCTACAGGCTTCGTTAAATATTTGAAAAGTTTTAAAGTTTCCATTTTTAAAAGTTTACTTCCCTGAAGATCATCTCTTTTCCCTTATTTCTGAATTTGGGGTGTTAAGAGAATCCTTCACTGTTATTTCCAGGCCCTACACCCAATTGTTTTAAAGGAACACATTTAAATGGATTTACCTCGCTGCTTGCCCAACCCCAACATCTATTAAAATTCCTGCCTCTGTACAGTTTCTTCTGTGCCACTCTTTAATACTAAAGGAAGTTTTTCTAAGTTTCTTCGAAGTTAATTTGACTACTAGATTCAGGTGAAAAATTCTCAACGTGAATGACCTAATCTAGAAATCTTAAACTGGAGGCTCAAAAGGAGTGACCTGCAGACTCGTTTCTTGTTTACTTGTTAAGAATTTCTAAAAACTTTAAATTGGTCCCCCAGTTATTTTTACATAAAAATTATGATTTGTACTTTTTTCTTAAAATAAATTAAAATGGTGACAATATTGTTCCCACATTCTTGCACTGCAATAATCAGTTGGAAAGCAAAAAAAAAAAAAAAAGAAAAAAAAAACACATGTATAATATAACCCAGGAAATAACCGAGATGCCATCTAGTGAGTGAGACGTACTGTGGTGTGTCCACACAATGAGATTTAATACAGCACTTCAAACGGTTGAGCTCCAGCAACACACATCAATATGGATGACTCTTAGTAATGGAATAGGAAGTGAAGAAAGTCAGTGCAAAGAATTGTAATAGCATTATAACCTTTTTATAAAGTTGAAAACAACTCGCATTTCAATTATTTGGGGGATATATCTAGTTAAAAGAAAACCATATAGGAAGGGAAGCAAGGGAATGATGAACACATGATTTAGTACAGTGGCTGCCTCTGTTGGGGAAAGGCAGAGGAATGAGAGGCCACACTGTTACATGCAGACGATTGTCCAATCCTAGCTTTTGTTTGTGGTGATGGGTTCAGCACATTATTGTAAAGAACTAATTAAGTAGCTAACCAAATTAATGCAGCACAACACGGGCAAATAACATGAGTACATCATGAACCAAAGATTATGGACAATCTAACTGTGAGCACCTCAAGTCTTAGGGGAAAAAAAAGAAAACAGAACCGGCCAGAGCAAGTACCAGATGTCCCCTCTAAATGAGCAGGTGCCCTCTTATTGTCTGTGGTTCCTGCCTTGCTTTCTTTTGTCTGCAACACTGAGGCTATATGTTAGGTTCCATCGCACATCTCATGCCAGGCCTGCTCACTGGAGCTGCAGCCTCACCCTGTAAGCTAGTGGTTCTCAACCAAGGGAGAGTTTGTCTCCCAGGGAACGTTTGGCAACGTCTGGAGATATTTTTTGGTCACTCAATTCTCAATTGGGTGAGTTACTTCTGGCATCTGGTGGGCAGAGGCGGGAATGCTGCTACACACCCTACAATGCAGAGGACATTCCCCTACCTCCAAAAAGTTATCTGGCCCAAAGTAGTGCCAAGACTGATAAAAACCTGCTTTAGGCATTATTGTTTCCTCCCAACTAAACTAAGCAGATCTCTAGGTCCTAGTGCCTAGGATGACATCTTCAGCACCCAAAGAACTACAAAATTTTGATTTTGAAACCCATGGTAAAAGAGGATTGACAATACTAAATGACCAACAAAGTAGGTAGTGGTTGCAATGTAGCCCAACAAATCATTTCACAGATAAGGAAACTGGGGTACTAAGAGAGAAAGCAGATTGCCCATGTGATCTACCACCTGCCTTCCTCTCCTACTTCATCTTGGACTGCTCTCCCTCTCTATCACACTGTACCAGCCATGAGGACTCCTTCCATTTTGTTGAGTTCACCAAGCTCTTTCCTACCCCCATGGTCTTCCCATGGCTTGCTATATCTCATTCTTTCAGTCTCCTTTAAATATTTGCTTTTCAGAGAGGTCTCAGCCAACCACCCTATGTAATTTAGCCCCTAATCTCATGTGCCTTTTATAATACTTTCGTAGAATTTTCACAATTTGAAATTTTTTTTTTTTTTTTTTTTTTTTTTTGAGATGGAGTCTTGCTCTGTTACCCAGGCTGGAGTGCAGTGGCGCAATCTCAGCTTACTGCAGCCTCTACCTCCTGGGTTCCAGTGATTCACCTGCCCCAGCCCCCTGAGTAGCTGGGATTACAGGTGCTCGCCACTGTGCCTGGCTAGTTTTTGTGTTTTTAGTAGAGACAGGGTTTCATCATGTTGGCCAGGCTGGTCTCGAACTCCCGACCTCAGGTGATCCGCCCCCTCACCCTCCCAAAGTGCTGGGATTACAGGCGTGAACCACTGCGCCTGGCCTGCAATTTCTATTTTTTGCTTGCTTTTCTGTTTCCTCCTTTCTGCTCCCCTACAACTAGGCTTTAATTTATGTCATAGTAGGATCAATTCAAGTTTTTTCTTCCAATGTTGTTTACCCAGCACCACATACATTATCCGCATGTAGTGGGCACTCAATAAATATTTGCTGAATCAATCAATATATAAATGAGTGGCTATATTAAACGAAAGAAGAAAGGAAGGAGGCAAAGGTAGGAAAGGGAGGGAAGGAGGGATGAAGGGCAAGAAAGAAGCAGTGAAGGGAAATTAATAAACCCGTACTCTCTTTGTTCCTAGCACAAGAAATTTAACTGTATTCTCTCCTTGGATGCTAAAAATAAAATCAGTCCACTGAGAGGAGGAAGGAGAAAACATAGCAACTCTCAGATGCTGCTCTGTGCCTTTGGTCATTAGGAAATGTTAAACTAGTCACACCATTTGCATTACATCAAGTTAATCTCTAAGTCTATGTTTCTTGAATGAGTGCTAGGATTTTTGCTTTTTCTTTCTCTTTTTAGTCTGTCTCCAAGGGTTCAAAAGATGCTAAAGGTAAGACTGAGTTTTACATCTCTCTGTCTTCAACAGAGCCAAACCAAGAGCCTGCCCTGGAAGGGACAAACTGGTTAGATACCTGCTCTCCAGGCTCCTGCTCTAGACCAAAAAGTGTGTTCACAATCACTTGAGTGTGAATTGTGCTGACTCCCCAGTCTTGTACATTACTTTGCAAAAAAAAAAATTATTATTATTATTATTAAAAATAAAAAATAATAATATCCAACAATGACTACTGGCGTGCAGCCGAGGCCCATTTTCCATCAACAATGTTTACATCCATTCAGTGGTTACTGGAGGGGCCCTTGAGGGGATCCTGAGGGATGAAGTGAACTGACCATAGCTGGCAGATAGTTGGGATGATACTTAATCAAATTCTCTTCCCAGCTTTGGAATGTCACTTCTCTCTCATTCCCAGCTTTGGAATATCACCTCTCTGGTCATTGACTCCCAGTTTCTCTTGCCACACTTTCTTTGTCATGATTGCTATGGGAAACAATAGAATGACACCTGGCCCAGGTGTCAGGCTCAAGAACCAAGGCAATGTTCGTTAACATGCTTCTGTGCTGCACCTCCAGCATGAAGTCTTTAAAGTATCTTTGCATCAGTTTTCACTACTATGTCTAAGACAATGGGTAAGGTATGTCTGCGAGAGATAAATCTTCCCCCTCAAGGAGCTGACAGAAGAGATGATGAATTTTAAAATAACTATAATTCAGGGCAAAAAATATTAAATGCCATATGAAAAGCACAAGGGAAAAATCAGTTTCAAATGATGAAGATCTCCCACTGAGACATTAATAGGAAAAACTTTCCAAAAGAATAATAAAATTTGTAATTGACTTGGAGAGAATTGGTAGAATTTTGATAGCTAGGAAAGGAGAGTAGGAAAGGCACTCCAAGTGGAGGAATTAGCCTTGAGCAAAGGTAGACTACACAAGGAATATATTTAAGGACAAAATGTCAGGGTAATGCCTTATAGGAGTTCAATGTACTCTAATGTTACAATTAACCTAATCGTGTATGGTTAGATAATACAACTTTGGTTGGGACTTTGGGATTCTAAGATGTGTATGCTACTCTAGCCATGGCTTTTGGAAACCAAGTTTTCACCTCCAGCCAAGCGCGGTGGCTCATGCCTGTAATCCCAGCATTTTGGGAGGCCGAGGAGGGCAGATCACCTGAGGTCAGGAGTTTGAGACCAGCCTGGCCAACATGGTGAAACCCCATCTCTACTAAAAATACAAAAATTAGCTGAGTGTGTTGGCTCACACCTGTAATCCCAACCACTTGGGAGGCTGAGGCAGGAGAATGGCGTGAACCCAGGAACAGGGGTTGCAGTGAGCCGAGATGGTGCCACTGCACTCCAGCCTGGGCCACAGAGCGAGACTCCATGTAAAAAATAATAATAAAAAAATAGAAAAATAGAAAAAAAAAAACTGCACCTCTATCTTTCCCCCTCCACAATCAGCAGGCGGACCCCTCATAATTACCCTAAAGTCAGCATTCCCAGAGAACGTTGGCAACAGAGGCCACTGCCTACGGCCATTGCAGCTGAGCAGCAGTCTAATTATGAAGTAGGCTCAGCAGATGTGTTTGGAGCTTTAGTTTCCTTTGACTAATCAGGGTTCCTTTTCTCAGCCCAGTATGCTGTCAGCTACTGCCTATGGAAACTCCTCCTTGTCACACAGGTTGGCTGACAGAAAAGCAACTTATCCCACCGTCAGCTGCAGGCAGGAAGGTAAGACCCTGCCCTGTGGATAATTGCCCATACAAACTTGAGTTGAAGTTCATGAAAACTTACATTTTATGTAAATAATAACTTTGTATTATGTTCCAGTCACCCTAAATATATATTTTGTCATATGCTGCTTTAATTCTCACAATCCTTTAAGGAAGATAGTATCAGCCATGGATCAGAATAAGGAAGGTAAGGTTTGGGGAGATTAAGAAATGTACCCACAGTCACCCAGCCGGTTGGTAAGAGAGCCAGGTCCTTCTAATTTAAAATTCTTTCCACCCAACAAGGCTGCCTGTCATGAAGACACTCCCTCCTCCTCCTCCATAGCTCTCTGATATTCTCATCTGGCAGGTGTCACAAGTGACAGTGCATGAACACTTGTTGATTGTCCACATTTGAGCTAATGGATGTGCTGCCCAGACAGGTTCATAGGTTCCCCTTAAACAGGTTTTCACAAGCTTCAAACCATAGAGTAAGAGGAAATAGGCAAGAGGGACTCCACCCAATAGCCAGACAGTGGTTTCTACAGGCATCATCCTAATCTTTTGGTCTAGTAATCTTGGGCAAGAGGGATTTTCTAGGCTCTCATGTGATGAGGAAATTAAAACTTCTCTTTCTGATGATGTCTTTAGTATAATAATAAATAAATATTTTGTCTTTGTCTCCAGTTTCTGGCATAGAGCAACTGAAACCCTTGGAATGTTCTGAATAACAGGAGTGTATTTTGTCATTCAAAATGAGCCCCTTTCAGCCAGGTGGGGTGGCTCACGCCTGTAATCCCAGCACTTTGGGAGGCAGAGGCAGGTGGATCCCCTGAGGTCAGGAGTTTGAGATCAGCCTGGCCAACATGGAGAAACCCCATCTCTACTAAAAATTCCAAAAATTAGCCAGGCATAGTGGCAGGTGCCTGTAATCCCAGCTACTGAGGCAGCTGAGACAGGAGAATCACTTGAACCTGGGAAGTGGAGGTTGCAGTGAGCTGAGATCGCGCCATTGTACTCCAGCCTGGGCAACAAGAGTGAAACTCCGTCTCAAAAAAAAAAAAAAAAAAAAAAAAAAAAAATCAAAATGATCCCCTTTCAACCATATTCAAGTTCATGCTAATGAGGTGACCTTCAGGATGGGGGCTGGTGGTCAGAGGAATCAACCATATCTTTAGATCATTGGAACTTTCGGTTTCACCCCCTGACCTCTAGGGAAAGGAAAAGGGCTAGAGACTGAGTTCCATTGCCAATGGCCAATGATTTAATCAATTATGCCTGGGGAAAGCTCCATAAAATCCCCTATATGATGGTATTCACAGAGCTTCAGAGTTGACAAACACAACCATTTACCAGGAGGGTAGTGTGTACTCTCCCTCCATGGGGACAAAAGCTCCTATGCTAGAGAGTCTTCCAGACCTCACCCTATGTAGTGCTTCATCTGGTTATTCATTTGTGTCCTTCATAATAAGCCAATAATAGTAAGTGCTGTGGTTTGGATGTGGTTTGTCCCCACCAAAACTCACCTTGAAATCTGACCTCCAATACAGCTGTGTTGGGAGGTAGAACCTAGTGGTGGAGGTCTGGTGCAAGGGTGCAGATCCATTACGAATAGATTAATGCCCTCTCAGAGGGATGAGTTCTCTCTCTCATCAATTCCCACAAGAGTGGATTGTTAAGAAAGAAACTAGCTTCCTCAGTTTCTCTTTCTTGCTTTCTCTCTTGCCATGATCTTTTTTTCCCACACACACTTCCCTTCTGCATTCCATCACCAGTCAAAGCAGCATGAAGCACTCCCCAAATGTGGCTGCCAACTGTGAACTTTCCAGTCACTAGAATCATGAGCCAAATAAACCTCTTTTCTTTATAAAGTACTCAGCTTCAGATATCCTATTATAGCAATATGAAATGAACTAAGACAATGAGTAAAGTGTTTTCCAAAGTTCTAACAAATCATTGAACCTGAAACGGTGGGGGCATGGGAACCTCCCAACTTAATAGCCAAATCAGACAGAAGTGTGGGTAACCTGGGAACCCATATTTGTGACTGGCATCTGAATGAGGACAGTCTTGTGGTACTGAGCCCTTAAATCTGTGGAGACTGACACTAACTCTGAGTAGTTAATGTCAGATTGAATTAAATTGTAGGACACCCATTTGGTGTCCAGAGAGCTGGAGAACTGGTTGGTGTCAGGAAGAGAAAAGCTTCACATATTTAGTGTCAGAAGTATTGTGAATTAAAATTAGCTCAAAATCTGAGAGGTGTAAGACAATAAAAGCACACAGAGGTCAGTATCTGGGAATACCACCTTGTCTAGGCAGCCTATTTACTGCACAGTGTAAAGACTCAAGCCAGGGTAGCACAGGAGAAAGTCAACATATTTAAAGACAAAGCACTTGAGTTCAAATCCTGGTTCTGCCACTTATTAATTTTATTATCTACAAGTCACTGCCATATCTAAAAAATAAGAATACTAATGCCTACCTCACAAAACTGTTATGAGAATGAAATGGGATAACAGTTGTAAAAGAGTTATTCAAATATAAGTTGTTATTATTATGTGGGAAATTAGACTTCAGGCTGATTAATAACCTCTGAGTGATAGCCAGACGTGTTTGGCCCCTCCATATAAGTCAGATCTCAGCCTCCTTGACCACGCAGTCTAAAATAGCTACCCAGTCACTCTCTAGCACATCACCCTATTTTAGATCTGTCTGAGCCCTTATCTCTATCTGATTTTTTCTTATTTGTTTGTGTTTTTGCAATCTGTTAGAATGTAAGCTTCAAAAGAGCAGAACAGCTTCAGTTTGTCTTGTTGATTGCTGAATCCCTGGCACATAGTAGGCCAACAAATATTTTCTGAGTGAATGAATGGCTCAGATTTTATAGTAAGGATTCCATCTAAGGAAGAATATAAGAATAAGATTATATTGTTATTATTTTAAAGTTCTTTGTTATTTTACTTTAAAGAGATGGGTTTTAGTTAGAGAGGGCTCCAGGGAAACCTCTGGAATGATAGCAATGTCCTGTCTTCTGACTTAGACAATGACCATACAGGTTTCACTTTAGTATTAAATTGCATGAGTATAATTTTTGCACATTTTTGTGGCACTTCAAAAAAAATGCTATGTACTCTCAAATGATTGAGATCCACTTTTACTTATAGAGATCACATCAATGCTAGTTGGTCATATGAGTCGTTGGACCCGTAGCAATAACTCTTAAGACATCAAGAGTGGCACCCCACAGCTTTGCAACCACTGGTATAGGAAAAAGCAAAAAGCAATGGCTGGGATTTCATCTAAACTCTGCTGCTGTTAAATAATCCCTTTCCCCTGTGATATGGTTTGGCTCTGTGTCTCCGCCCAAATCTCATCTAGAATTGTAATCACCACAGGTGGAGGGAGGGACCTGGTGGGAGGTGATTGGATGATGAGGACAGTTTCCCTTATGCTATCTTGTGATAGCGAGTGAGTTCTCATGAGATCTGATGGTTTAAAAGTGTGGCACTTTATTGTTCAATTCCCACCTATGAGTGAGAACATGCAGTGTTCGGTTTTCTGTTCTTGCGATAGTTTGCTGAGAATGATGGTTTCCTAGAACTTAATGTATAAAAAAAAAAAAAAAAAAAAGTGTGGCACTTCCTGACTGGGTGCAGTGGCTCATGCCTGTAATCCCAGCACTTTAGGGGGCCAACGAGGGCAGATCAACTGAGGTCAGGAGTTCAAGACTAGTTTGGGCAATGTGGTGAAACCCCATCTCTACTAAAAATACAAAAATTAGCTAGGCACAGTGGCACATGCCTGTAATCCCAGCTACTTGGGAAGCTGAGGCATGAGAATCACTTGAGCCTAGGAGGCAGAGGTTGCAGTGAGCTGAGATCATGACACTGCACTCCAGCCTGGGCAACAGAGTGAGGCTCCATATCAAAAAAAAGGCACATCCCCTCCCCCCCACCCCGCCTTCCTGCTGCCATGTAAGACATGCCTTGCTTCCCCTTCACCTTCCATCACAATTGTGTTTCCCAAGGCCTCCCCGACCATGTGGAGCTGTGAGTCAATTAAACCTCTTTTCTTTATAAATTATCCAGTCTCAGGAAGTTGTGTATAGCAGCGTGAAATTGGACTAATACACCCTGTCTGGGCCTGTTTGTCCATCTGTAAGAGAGAGGGTTGAATTATATGATCTCTTGAGTTGCTCTCTACAGGTATTTCTCTAAAGAACTACCTGCAGTTCTTGTAGCAATAGGAACCTTCTGAACATCACACATGCCACAGCTTGCAACCCCCTTAGAGATGCACATCTAAGGTCATAACTCTCGTCCATTGAGATGCCTGCCTTCACTTCAAAGCTGTCCATGTAGTTCTCACTCAGGATTCAATATTCCTTTAAAGAAAAATAAAAAATGGAGTGAGTCATAGCTTCTTCTATGTTCTCACAGCACCTTGCATATACTGGTGTCAAAGCACTAGCCCACTGAACCCTGTCCCCACCAGATACTAAGACATAGAACTGTTCTTTGTGTACTAATACCTAGCACAGGGACTTGAACACAATAAGGGCTCAATAAGTGAGGGAGGGAGGCAGGGAGGGATGGAAGGAGAAAGGAAGGAGGGAAGGAAGGAGGAAGGAAGGAGGAAGGAAGGAAGGAAGGAAGGAAGGAAGGAAGGAAGGAAGGAAGGAAGGAGGGAAGGAAGGAAGGAAGGAAGGAAAGAAGGAATAGAGGGAGGGAGGGAGGGAAGGAAGGGGAAGGAAGGAAGGAAGGAAATGGTTTCTGTTGCACCATTTGTGCAAATTGGTGCATGTTGTGCAGACTACCTGCTTAAGAACTGTCAGAGTGTCATCTGGGAGAAGGAGCATGTCACATGGAGGACCCTCCATGCTTGGCCCCAGGAATGGGAGCTAGCCTGTGACTCTGGCTACTGTGCCACATTGATCAACCGAGCATCGGAATTATCCAGTGTGTGAAGACTATTTGATTCATTTCTATGAGTGTATTTAGAATCAAGCACAGCCTTGTGGAAGGTTTCTTGAAATTCTTAAGATGGCACCATCAAGCCATGATGCATGACTCAGGTTTTAACTGACAGAAAAGGGGCCCTGGATATGCTAGAGAATTTCAAGCCAATGGACAGAAGTGGAAATGGTGACATTAGAATATGTAAAGAGGAAATGAATGATTTGATAAGAATGGAAAATTGTTTGGGAGAATAGTGGGGCATAAGGAAGACCATAATTTCTACCTTTTTCAAATACCCTGGGATGCCACACCCAGCTGATGCAGGGGAAATTCAAGACATTAAATGCTGGGCAAGATAATTATAATGTTATCTCAGGGGGATTTTTTAATGCTTTTATTACTACAGAAGCAATGCATGCACATTTTACAAATCAGAAAATAAAAACACAAATAAAAACTTTATATTACCACACCCAGAGATCACCACAATTAACAACTCATTGCATATAATTTTTCTTCTACCAAAATGAAACCATGCCATACATGTTATTTTACAATCTGCTTTTTTATTCAATGGTCTCCATTTTTCCAGGTCAGAGAGTTTTAGCTCTCCTAATACCCAAACCATATTCAAATATCACCAATGGATCTACCGATATCCTCTACAACTGGTCTTTAAAAATTGACTTGGCAGGGCCGGGCACGGTGGCTCACACCTGCAATCCCAGCACTTTGGGAGGCTGAGGCAGGCGGATCATGAGGTCAGGAGATCGAGACCATCCTGGCTAACATGGTGAAACCCTGTCTCTACTAAAAATACAAAAATTAGACAGGCGTGGTGGCACATGCCTGTAATCCCAGCTACTCAGGAGGCTGAGGCAGGAGAATCGCTTGAACCCAGGATGCGGAGGTTGCAGTGAGCCGAGATCACGCCACTGCAATCCAGTCTGGGAAACAGAGCAAGACTCCATTTCAAAAAAAAAAAAATTGACTTGGCATTATTCTATTATTCTACTTCCTAAACTAGATAGTTAATTATTGTATTCAACTTACAATTATCCATTAAGTTGTATATAAATATTTTACATACTTTTATATAGGCATACCATATAATATTAATATATACACTATACATAATATATAACAAGAATGTATTTCACAACAAAAGAAAGGGGTGAAATATCAGATATCTCATATAATTATCACTGAACTTTCGCCATTTGTTTTAATCCAGCTCCTTCCCTTTTCCATGATGATGATTTATGGAAGGGTCAGTCGTCATTGTGCAAGAGTGCTGATACACTAATAACGACACTTCCCACTAATTTCAGATGTTACACAAAAACAAGAGAGCTGCTTTCTTTTCATGATTTGTTTATTCATTTGTTTGTTTAGGAATCATTACATTTATCCCACAGAGGAATGGTCACAGTAGCCAAATTTTTTGTTTATAAGGAGCTTTATTTTTGTTTTGTTACTTTGCATTCTAATAAAAATTTAGTTACAATTTTACGTCAATTTAAGTTTGGCTCTAAACCAACAAGAGATTTCCTTAGTACAGTGCTTTGAAATCTTTTTCATATAATAGCACCCATAGAAAACTTTGCTCAGTGCTGATTAGGCAAATGCGTAACTCTGTTTGAAGCGGGAAGGGACCCATATCTTAACTCTCCTATAAGCACTCCAGGGCCACCCATGGCACCCCAGTTGGGTTGTTCTTCCTTATCCTGCATTTGTAGCAACAAAATACCTTTCCCTTGTCCCATTTTCCTCAGTTTAGTCAGTGTCAAATTGGGCAAAGTGGCACCTAAAATGAATATGTCCTATAACTACTCACCATTCCCAGGGAAGCTTGCCCTGTGCTTTCTCACCCCTGTGCCTTTATCCAAGTGGGGTTTTTTTGTTTGTTTGTTTTTGTTTGTTTTTGCTTTTATTTGTTGTTTCTCAAATCCTGTCTCAACCTCATTGCTTTTTCTCCTAGGGGAAAAAAAATTCTAGCAGTCTTTAAAAGTACTACTCAAATGTAACTTTGTGAAACCTCCTCAGCCAGAACTAGTTATAGGTTCAAAACCAAACTCATTACCTGCACCCTCCTCTGTGTCTGAATTACCATCAGCACCACAGTTACACATCCAGTGGTACGATTCAGAAATCTGGACATTCCCTTTAACATTCTCCCCACGTTCCTTGTGCTCGCTTCGGCAGCACATATAATATTCTCCTCACGTTCCCTGAACAGCTGATGAGTCCAAGGTCTATTGATTGTCTTCCAGATATTTCTCAAATTGGTTTCCTTTGCTCCATCCATAATACTACTGCCTTATTGGTTCAACCTGTATTCTCAGTGGAATCACGGCAAGAGTCAATGGGTTCAGTTCCATCTCTGCCTGAGGTTGTCCACACTGCTGCAGAGTGGTCTTCCCAAAACAGACATCTGACTTCACTTACCTACTAGTCACCAGCTGTCCTGGTTTGCCTGAGGGGCTTCTCAGGATGTTGCGATTTCAATGCTAATGTCCAGGAAGTTCAGGCAAACCAGGATGGTTAGGCGCATACTTCAAATCTTTACATCTCTTTAGAACAGCACATAAAGTTCTTCCTAATCTTCCCTACAATATCTTTTCAGCCTCAACTCTCTGTTCTCCTCGTCCCACCCCACCACACGCTCATATACACCCTGCACTCCAGCTTTGCCAAGGTACATTCAGTTCCCCAAACGGAATGTGCTTTGTCTCTTTACATCTCAGTACCTTTGTACATTGTCTCCTTTGCCTTATCTGGAATTGTTGTTAAACTTCTATTCATCCATCAAGATTCCTTTCAGTTAGCACTTTTTCAATGAAGCCATCCAGGAGTGGGTCATAGCTTCTTCTATGTTCTCACAGCACCTTGCATATACTGGTGTCAAAGCACTAGCCCATTGAACCCTGTCCCCACCAGATACTGAGACATATAACTGTTCTTTGTGTACTAATACCTAGCACAGGGACTTGAACACAATAAGGGCTCAATAAGTGAGGGAGGGAGGCAGGGAGGGATGGAAGGAGAAAGGAAGGAAGGAAGGAAGGAAGGAAGGAAGGAAGGAAGGAAGGAAGGAAGGAAGGAAGGAGGAGGAAGGAAGGAAGGAGGAAGGAAGAAGGAAGGAACGAAGGAAGGAAAGAAGGAATAGAGGGATGGAGGGAGGGAGGGAAGGAAGGGGAAGGAAGGAAGGAAAGAAGGAAGGAAGAAAGGGAAGGAAGAAGGGAAACGAAGGAAGGGAAGGAAGGGAAGGAAGGGAAGGAAGGAGGGAAGGAAGGGAGGGAGGGAAGGAAGGAAGGAAGGAAGGAAGGAAGGAAGGAAGGAAGGAAGGAAGGAAGGAAGGAAGGAAGGAAGGGAGGGAGGGATTGTTGATAGAATTCACCTAGATCACTTTGTCTTCTGTGTAACATTTGTGGTTGAGTTAGCTGAATTAAATGTATGCTTCTCCCACTAGAATGTGAGCTCCTTGAGGCAGAAACAGAGTTGTATCTACTTTGTATCTCAACAGCATCCAGGCTGCAGGGACTCATTATATTTGTTCAATTGACATGGTTTGGCTATTGTCTAAGGCTGAGAAAAGATGGATGACATGAAGGTCTTTGCTGGGGGATATGTCAAGAGGGGTTGCATGGATGTACAAATGTGCGTGGTCCAAATGTGTTCAGAGCTACTCCTTACTGGGTGTGACTGCCATGTATTTACCTTTACAGCAGTTACTGTTTCTCTTGGGGGAACCTCCTTATTGGTAACTGAAAAGTCAAAAGTGTAAAAAGCTGGAGTCTCCCACATAAACTAAGCCCTGGAAACAGTTGAAACAGCTTTACCCACTAGGTAATGAGTTATCTGGCCATTACGAGAAAATAATTCCTTGCTCAATGATCATATAGCCCCTATTTCCAATCCATAATAAATATTTATACTGATGTGCCTAAAGGTGAGACTGCCAACCATATGCATCAGAATCACAGGGGCACTTGTTAAAAGCAGATTCCTGAGTCATCACCCCAAATTTCTGAGGGTCAGGCCAGAGGACCAGGGCATTGCCAGCTTAGAGTGTTGGCTGATTCTTATCACAATGGCATTTAGGAACTGCCGACTGATACAGAAAAGGAGACTACTATTCAGACAGGTAATGCTTCTTCTTTCAAATAGTTAATGTAAAAATTAAAAAATGTTTTATGTAAAGTGCTTACATAATGCCTGACAAATGGCACCTGTTTGGTACTTATTAGGCAATGCTATTCCTATCTTTGAGTTCCCTGGTGACAACATGTCTTTTTCCTCTTTCTATTCACTGTGGCATTTTAGCATCTAGTATGCAAACTTACAGATAATAGGCCCCCAACAAACTGAATTACACCAAACTTTGATTGATGTTGAATAAGGTTGAAGGGAAAGCTAAAAACAAGATGCTATTTTTATGTACTAAATTGGTCAAGATCTTTGGCAAGTGCTGAAAGCTGACCAGAGGGCAGTTACAAGGGCATTCTTGTACAAAATTGATAGAATCATTCATAAAGTGGCACAGACTTTCTGGAAAGCAGTTCAGCACATTTACCATCAAGAGCCTTAAAAGTGTTCATTCTTTTTGATGCAGTCATGCAATTATTATTTCCAGGAATCTATCTTAAGAAAATAATCTGAAATGAAAATTCTGTAGATATTTTTATGTAAAAGAGTAAATCATGAACATGCATCAGAACAAACTCAACTATCTGACACCAGGGGAGTAGTTAAGTAAATCATGACAGCTTCTCAAAATTGAATAGTATTCAACCAACAAATTAATGTTAATAAATTTTAATGGCATAAGGAAATACTGTGTCAAGGTGAACAAAGGCATTTATAGTTTGAGTCCAATCATGTAGAAAAAAAAGTGTATAAGAAAAAACTTGAAGAAAATATTCCAAATATTAACAATGATAGAACCATGAGTAATGTTTATTTCCTGATACTTTTCTGTGCTTTCAAAACTTTACAAATAAAAATAAAGAAATATTTTTAAATAAGGTAAAAAAGAAAAACGTTTTTGGTATCTCTCAGCACTTTGAGAGGCCAAGAGGGAAGATTGCTTGAGGCCAAGAGTTCAAGAGCAGCCTGGGCTAAATAGCAAGACCTCATCTCTCAAATATATACATTTTTTAAGTAAATAAATAAATAAATAAGATTTCTACTCTGGAAACAAGTAGTAGACTTACTTTTTCCAATTTCCTTCAATGACTTCAACTGAAATCCATGGAATTTATATAGAAAACAAACATAAGAAGGCTTAGAACAGTAGAAAGAAGGCAGACAGGCCAGAGATTCTAGGAATTAAGAAATGAATGACATATTTTGCCAGCATATGTTGCTCTAAAAAATAAAAAATTAAAAAAGCAATGAATGACATAGTGGAAAGTTTCCTGAATTTTTGCTCTGTTTCATACATCCCAGGCTTGGAGCAGAAGAAGGTGGCAATCCAGAAACAGAAGCAGACCAAAAAAAAGAAAGAAACCAAACAACACCAAAAAAGCCTACTCTCTCTAGCCAAAAGTCCAGAAAAGGGATGGCTGAATAAGACAGAAAACTTTAAGACAATAACCACTCTCCTGTAGGTAAACACCACAGAAAAAGCATGACCTGGTCCCACCTAACCAGCAAAGACCAAATGGGGAGCCTAAACTTCCATCCTCACCAGACTGTAATGAGGTCCTTCAACCTCCCTGCAGGGATAGTGTTAGCGAAGGTCAAGTAGAACGCTGGGACTTTCATCCCTACCAAATGGTAATGAACACCCCACTCTCTGTGGTATCAGTGGAGACCATGTGGAATCTGGGCCTCTACCCCAACCAGCATTAACAAGACTCCTCTCCATCTCCATGCTGGAAGGGATGTTGTCAGAGGAAGCCCAGTAGAGAGTCAGAACTTTCCTAACTACTCTTTTTCATTTAATCAGTGGAAACCATCTGGGGAACATTAGTGAGGCATTCCTAATTCTTAAAGCTAGAGAGGTACTGGTGGAAAACCAATGGAAAGTTTGAACTCCTACCTTTATCCACCAGTAATAAGGACCCCTTGCCATCTTCAAGTATCAATGGAGGTTGAGTAGGCCACCTAGACTTCTACCAACTGGGAGTAATGAGGCAGTGCCATATTCTTCCCTGATTGAAGTGATGTCAACAGAAGCTAACGATGACATTAAGTTTTAAATAAGATTCATAACACAAAACCCAAAAGTTTCAAGTTTTAATGTTTAAAATTACCATATGTCAATAACCAGGAAGATCTCAAACTGAAAGAAAAAAGGCAATCAATAGATGCCAATACCAAGGTAACAGAGAGATGTAGAATTATCTGATAAGGATTTTAAAGCAGCCATTATAAAACTACTATAGCAATTACATGCACACTTAAATGAAAAAAAAAAAAGAATATCTCAGAAAGGTAATAGAAGATATGTAAAACCAAAAGAACATGTTAGAACTAAATAATACACTACTTGAAATTTTAAAACTCAGTGAATGGACTCAATAGCGAAATAGAGGGAAAGAGAAAACAATCAGTAAAATGAAAAACAGAACAAAAATAGTTCTCCAATATGAACTGCAGAGATAAAGTAGCCTTTAAAAATTTAAACAGCACCTCAGAGATCTGTGAGACTATGACAAGAGATCTGATTATCATGTCATTGGAATCCTAGAAGGAGAGGGGAGAGAGGAAATGACTAAAAACCTTAAAGAAATAATGGCTGAAAACATCTCAAGACATAAACCTACAAATTTGAGGAGATGAGTCAACCCCAAACAGAACAAACCTAAAGAAATCTACAAAAAGAAGCATAGTAGTCAAACCTGTAAAAAATAAAGACAAAAAAAAAAAAGTTAAAACCAGCCAAAGAGTGATGATACCTACCTATATGGAGAAAAACAGTTTGAATGACTGCAGATTTCTCATTGAAAATCATGAAGGCTAGAAGGAAGTGGCATGACACATTCAGAGTGCTGAAAGAAAACTGTCAATGCGGAATCCCATATCTGGCGAAAATATCCTTCAGAAATGAAGGGAAATGAAGACATTCTCAGATGAAGGAAAACTTAAAAAATTTGTTGCCAGCACACCAACCAAATAAGAGAAGAAACCTTGGAATATCAAGAAGAAACAGAGAACATAATAAACAAAATGAAAATAAATACAATAGGCTTTTCTTTTCTTCTTATGTTTCCTAAATTATGTTTGAAGCAAAAATTATAACACTATTGGGTATGGTTCTAAATATATGCAGAACATTGAAGGCAATTATATAATAAAGGAGAGTAAAATGATAAAAAAGGTTGTTAAGTTTTCTAAACTTCCTCAGTCTTGTAAAGAGATAACACTAGTAAACTGTGATAAGTTATGTGTATGTAAAATTTAATACTTGGAGTAACCACCAAAATAGCAATACAAAAAGATTCACTCAAAAACACTATACAAGTATCAAAATGGAATTCTAAAAACTGTTCAAGAAACTCATAGGAAGAAAAGAAAAAGAAAACACAGGGAAAAAGTCAGAGCAAACACTAAACAAAAAATAAAATTGCAGACATAATGCCTAACATATCACATTCAGTGTAAGTGGTGTAAGTATATCAATTAAAAGACAGTGATCATCACTGTGGATTTAAATATATGACTCAACTGTATGCTGTCTGTAAGAAATTTACTTCAAATATAACAATTTAGGCAAGTTGAAATTAAAAGATGTAAAAAGGTGTATCAGCTAAACATTAGTCGAGAGAAAAAAGGAGTGGCTATATTATCACATAAATGGACTTCAGAGTAAAGAAATTTACCAGAAACAGAGAGGGGCATTACATAACAATAAAAGTTTTAATCCAACAAGAAAATATGGAAATCCTAAGTGTGTATGCACCAAACAAGTCCGTGAGCAAATATGTTTATATATAGATATAGATATACATAATATATATAGATATAGATACACATATGTATATATCTATCTATGAATACATAGATATGTATGTATATATGTGTGTGTGTGTATATATATACCAAAAACTGCTAGAACTGAAAAGAGAAATTGGCAAATCCATTTATTATTATTATTATTTTTTTGAGACAGAGTCTCACTCTGTCTCACACCCGGGCTGGAGTGCAATGGTGCAATCTCAGCTCACTGCAACCTCTGCCTCCCAGGTTCAAGCGATTGTCCTGCCTCAGCCTCCTGAATAGCTGGGACTACAGGTGCCTGCCACCATGCCTGGCCAATTTTTGTATTTTTAGTAGAGATGGGGTTTCCCCATGTTAGCCAGGATGATTTCGAACTCCTGACCACAAGTGATCCACCTGCCTCAGCCTCTCAAAGTGCTGGAATTACAGGCATGAGCCACCACACCCAGCTGACAGCCAAAGACCTCAACATCCCTCTCTCAATAATTCATAGAACGACTAAGCAGAAAATTAACAAGGATATACAAGATGTAAAGAACATCATCAACCAACAGAACTTAACTGATATTTATTGAACAATCTAGCCAATAATAACAGAACATACAATCTTTTCAAGTTTTCATGGAACGTACATTAAGATGGACCACATCCTGGGCCACAAAGCAGACCTCAACTAATTTAAAAGAATTAATTAAGGTCATATAACATCTTCTCCAACCAGAATAAAACTGGAAATCAACAACAGAAATTTAACAAGAAACTCTCCAAACCACTGGAAACTAAACAACACACTTTTGAATAATTCATGGGTCAAACGGGAGGTCTCAAGAAAAAAAACAAAAAAAAAATACATTAAACTGAATGAAAACAAAGGCACAGTATATCAAAATTTGTATAATACACCCAAAGCAGTGCTGAAACTGAAATTTATAGCACTAACTGCATATATTAGAAAAAATGAAGTTTCCGATACAATAATCTAAGTTCCCCTCTCAAGAACCTAGAAGAAGAGCAAAATAGCCCAAGGTGAGCAGATCAAAGAAAATAATAAAGATAAAAACAGAAATCAATGCAATTGTGAATAGAAAATCAAACTGATATTTTAAAAGATCAGTAATATTGACAAACTACTGGCAAGACTGAGAAAAAAAAGAGAAGAGACAAATCACCAATATTATAAAATTTAAAAACAAGAAAAGAATAAGCAAAGATCATGAACAACTCTACACATATAAATTTGAAAACTTAGATAAAATAAACCAGTTGCTTGAAAAACACAAACTATTACAACTCCCACTCAACGTGAAATAGATAATCTGATTAATCCTATTACTATTAAGAAAATTGAGTTTGTACTTCCTAAATTTTCAAAGAAGAAATCTCTGGGCCTAGATAGTTCCACTGAAAACAAAGTCTACCAAGTATTGAAAGAAAAAATAATATTATTACTATGCAATCTCCTCCAGAAAGTAGAAGAGGATGGACTATTTTCCAATTCAGCTTATGAAGCTAGCATTATTCTGGTAACAAAATAAGACAAAGACAGTAAAAAAACAAAAAGTATAGGCCAACATCCATCAGGAATATAGAAGCAAATTTCCTTAACAAAATACTTAGCAAATATAATTCAGCAACATGTGAAAACGCTTATATGCCATTACTAAGTAGGGTTTAATTCAGGGATGCAAAGCTGCTTCAACCACACACACAGAAAAATTAATCATCATTGATTTAGCAGACCACCATGTTAACAGACTAAAGAAGAAAAAATCACATGATCATACCAAAGTAGAAAAAACATTTGACAAAAATTCATACCCATTCATGATTTTAGAACTCTTAAAAATATAAATAAGAGAATTTTGTCAACTTAATAAGGAGCATTTTAAAAAACTTACAGTAACATATGTAACGGTGAAAAACTGAATTTATTCCCCGTAATATCAGGAACAAGACAAGAATGTCCACTCTCACTACTCTTACTCAACATTGTTCTAGAATTTAAGGCTAGACAAGAAAAGGAAATAAAAGGCATACAGAAATAAAACTTACTCTGTTTACATATAATATCATTTCTCTGTAGAAAATACCCCAAAATCTACCAAAAGCAATCTCCTAGAATTAATGAGTGATTTTAGCAGTCACAGGATACGACATGGACATACATAAATTAATTGTATTTCTATATCCTGGTAGTAAACATATGGGTACTGAAATTTAAAATATGACTACAATCACTCAAAACAAATGAACAATACATGTAAATTTAACAAAACACTTACAGAACTTATATGCCAAAAACTATAAAAAGCTTATGAAAAAAATGAAGGAAGATCTAAACAAACAGAGAGAGATACCATGTTTATGGTTTGGAAAGCTCAACATAGTAAAGATTTTAATTTTTGTCAAATTGATATCCAGATTCAATGCAATACCTATCAAAATCCCAGTAAGATTTTTCTGTATATAAACAGGATAATCCTAAAATTTATATTAAAAAGTCAGTAAACTATAATAGCTCAGACAATTTTGAAAAATAACGAAGTGAAAACAATCAGTCCACCCGATTTCAATACTTACCATATAACTGTACCATAATCCAGACTATATGGCATTGGCACATAGACTAATGGAGTAGAAGAGAAAACTGAGAAACAGACATACACAGATACACCCAACTGATTTTTGACACACGTGGGGAAAAGAAAGAGAGATCAGCCTGTTACTGTGTCTATATAGAAAGAAGTAGACACAAGAGACTCCATTTTGTTCTGTATTTGAGATGCTGTTAATCTGTGACCCTACCCCCAACCTTGTCCTTGCAAGAGACATGTGCTGTGGTGACTAAAGGTTTAATGGATTTTGGGCTGTGCAGGATGTGTCTTTGTTAAACAAGTGCCTGAAGGCAGCTTGCTGGTTAAAAGTCGTCACCATTCTCTTAATTTCAACTACGCAGGGACATGTACACGGCCAAAGGTCACAGGGACCTCTGCCTAGGAAAACTAGGTATTGTCCAAGGTTTCTCCCCATGTGATAGGCTGAAACAATGCTGCTAAAAGGTTTATGGAGATGTTTGCATATGCATCTCAAGGCACAGCATTTTCCTTTAAACTTATTCATGTCACAGAGATTTTTGTTCATATGTCTTACTGCTGATTTCCTCCCTACAATGATCCTATTGTCCAGCCACTCCCTTATCTTTAAGATGGTAAAGATAATTATCAATAAATACTAAGGGAACTCAGAGACCGGTGCTGGCGTGGGTCCTCCGTAAGCTGAGCGCTGGTCCCCTGGGCCCACTTTTTCTTTCTCTATACTTTGTCTCTGTGTCTCATTTCTTTTCTCAAGTCTCTCGTTCCACCTAACGAGAAACGCCCACAGGTGTGGAGGGGCAGGCCACCCCTTCAGACACATATGCAAAAGCAAGAAAAAATAGACTTTTCAACAAATAGTGATCAAGCAATTGGATATCCATAGGCAAAAATACCCTCAACCCAAGTCTTATATCTTACAGAAATATTAACTCATAATGGATCATACATTTAAATATAAAACATAAAGCTTTAAGAAGAAATGTTGGAGAAAATCTCAGGATGTATGGCTAGGCAAAGAGTTCCTAGACTTGAAAACATCTTAGGGGCAAAAGACATGAAAAGTGTTATCCATAAAAGGAAAAATTGACAAATTGGACTTTGTCAAAATTAAAACCTTGCTTTGTGGAAGAGCCTACTGAGAAGAGGAAAAGAAAAACTACTGAATGAGAGAAAACATCTGTAAACCACACCTGGAAACAGCCGAAAAGATGTCCTGCAATGAGTGAATGGTTAAATCAACCACAGCACCATGGAATACTACTCAGGAATGAAAAGGAACAAACTATCCATACACAAAACAACCCAGATCAATTTCCAAAGGATTATGCTGGGGGAAAAAAAAAATAGCCAACGTTAAAAGTTACGTACTGTACAATTACATTTATGCAACATTCTTGAAACAACAAAATTATAGAAATAGAAAGTAGATGGTTATTGGGACTTAAGGAGGAGATACAGGTGGGAAGGAAAGAGACGTAGCTATAAAAAAACAAAACGAAGTTTCCTCGTGATGATGGAAACATTCTGTGTCTTGACTGTATCAAAGCACTGTCCTGATTGTGATATTGTATGTAGTTTTGCAAGACATTGCCAACGGGGGAAACTGGGTAAAGGGTACTCCGAATCTCCCTGTATTATTTCTTACAACTGCATGTGGATCTCCAAATATCTTTTTTAAGAAATAAATGAGCTGGAGTAGGTATCTCCAAGTGATTTTTTATATCTGAAATTCAACACTTTTGAAAGCCTAAGGATCCACTGGCTCTTGGTTATAAATGGCTGCACTATTTCCAGCAAGTGAAACTTCTTACAGGTCTGGACAAAAATGTTTATACTGGTTAGGTAAGGGTCCACATGACCTCAAAATGAAGACAGGTGAGTAACCAAATCACACAGATCCTACAGCTCTACATCTATTTGGAGATGGAAAAAACAGAGGGCAGGCAAGGGAAAGCTCATCACACAAAATTAATTGTTAATGGAAGAATCCACACATTAAAAAAAAAAAAAACAAACCTAGGCTTTAAACAGGGCCATAGCAGCTTGTAAATATCTATTGACTTGACTGACAGCCTGTGCAAATCCTTAAATGCCACTCAGCCCAGGCCCTTTCAGCGCTTGTGGATGAAAGCTCTTGGACAATTCTAATAAGTAACATTTTACTAGGGGCAATAAAGGAAAGGTTAATAATAATAATAACAACAATATTAACAATATGAGACCAAGAAGGAAATGGAGCAGGAATCAACATTTTCTGTAATGTGCCAGATAGAAAATATTTTAAGCTTTGCGGGCCGTATTGTCTCTCACAACTACTCTGATCTGCTGCAAAAGCAGGCAGAAGCAATATGCAAACAAATGTAGGTGGCTGTTTTTCTTTCTTTTTCTTTTTCTTTCTTTTTTTTTTCTTTGAGATGGAGTTTCGGTCTTGTGCCCCAGGCTGGAGCACCGCCTCCTCCGCCTGCCAGGTTCAAGTGATTCTCCTGCCTCAGCCTCCCGAGTAGCTGTGATTACAGGCATGCACCACCACGCCCAGCTAATTTTGTATTTTTAGTAGAGACAGGGTTTCTCCATGTTGGTCAGGCTAGTCTGGAACTTCCAGCCTCAGGTGATCCGCCTCCCAAAGTGCTGGGATTACAGCCGTGAGCCATGGTGCCCAGCCATAGGTGGCTAGTTTTCAACGAAATTTTACAAAAAGTCAGTGGGCCCTATTTCTCCATGAACCACAGTTTGCAGACCCCTGCCATCAAGAAACGACATGCAGGAACACAACCTGTTCATGGCAAGAGTAACACCATCTTGAAGCGAAACCACCACAGTGGCCAGTTTGACGCCTATCTACCAATGCGTTCCTGCAGCAAGGTCAAGAAACTATGCCTGTGGCATGGACAATTTCTCATAAAGATGCTTATCTAACTTCCCTAGTGGCCATGAGTTTCACAAAAGGGTCTGAGACAAGATACATGCTCTACCCTAAAAGCTGGCTGGATAAAGAGTACTTTCTGGAGGGCTCAAGAATCCACCATCTCACAGCTGCCTAAGACATCGCTTCTGTGCCTAAGTCCCTATTAAACATTTCTTTCTGAGAAACTGGGTTTGTCAGCTTCGTTCTTCAGCCTCTCAGCACCCTGAGCCTTTGGAGATGGGTTTGCAAATACCTGCTCACATGGAACACAACAGAAACATTTAGTCTTTGCACCTGTAGTGATAGTGCCTACTTAATGGGGTTATTGTGAATTGAAAATAAAGTATCACACGAAAACGCTTAGCCATGGGTATAGGACTTAGTAATTAGGCAATAAATGTTAACTATTATTATTATTAGGCATATTTGCTATTTTTTTGCTATTTTCAGTTGGCCACTTACTTTATACATGGACACTCTATGGGCAATATTTCAATGTTGTTAAAGCTCAAAATTAATTTTTTTTTCCTGCACTGAGACCTTGTATAAAAGTTCAGAAGGAAGATAATTGGATTTATCTCCCCATAAGGTTGAAAGCCTCCACAATCAAGCCTTTATTAAAGAACAAGTACTACAATTGTGGCCATAGAAGATAGAATCTGACACCAAGGTAATAGGAATTTTCACTTTTATTTATTCCTCATAGGGTAGGAACAGCAGGGTGAAGGTACATGGGAAATTTCTGAAATGAAATATGAAGCACCGCGGTTTGTTGCTGGAGCCTATTCACCCTGTAACATGTTCCACTTGGTCAGAATTGATCCTTTAAATAACATACTGCCTTTCTTGGAGATTCCTTGAACAAAGAGAAGCTTCATGACT
Source organism: Macaca thibetana thibetana (assembly GCF_024542745.1). Classification (NCBI taxonomy): domain Eukaryota; kingdom Metazoa; phylum Chordata; class Mammalia; order Primates; family Cercopithecidae; genus Macaca; species Macaca thibetana. Next base: position 4,854,287 of record NC_065579.1, on the reverse strand, counting down.
TGTCTGTCACATAGTTCTTCCTCATACTTCTCTGTGATGGTGAACGGCAAGTGTGGCAATTCTACGCATCAAAACCACATCCCTCATGACAACTGAGCCACTAATGAAGAGATGAGCTCCACCTTAGATCTCTATTCCTGAGAGGAGTATTGAAAGCCGAACTGGCCTCACAAATGTGTAGACCTCCAAAGGGTAAGATTTTAGGTCACTAAGGCTCTCTGCCAAAAACAAACAAACAAACAAAACACAACAACAACAACAACAACAAAAAACCTTCTAGCTTATACAAAACACAAGACAAGATTTATACACAGAAATGTTCACTGCAATATTACTAGTAATGCAAATAGAAGGCAATCAATGTATATCAGCAGGGCAATTATTAAATACTATTATATAGCCTTTAAAATAATGTTTATTAAGATTTTAATAACATGAGGGAAATATACGTAATTATATATGAAGAGAAACAACACAGAATCATGCAGTATGATGTTAAATTTAATTGGAAAAAAAGGTGGAACGCAAACAAAATAAGAGTGGAAGGTAAATATATCAAGCAAAATACTAATGGTATTTGCCGTGGGTGACGGCATCATTGTGGTTCTTCTTTTACATTATAATTTTCTATATTTTATACATTTTATTCATTGAACATGTTTCACTTTTAAAATCAGAAAAATAAATAATGTTTTTTGAAAAGCCTTTTTCTACCCGCTCACAGATTATTTTACAAAGATATTATCTGCTCACAGATTACTTATGTGTGATTATTTCTCACAGATTATTAACCTGCTCGCAGACCATTTATCTGTGATTATTTCTTACAGATTATTAACCCGCTCACAGACCATTTCACAGAGATATTATCTCTGACAAAAAAAAATCACCTTCAGGGACCTGAAAACTTTAAACACTGTTTTTTCAGTTAGTTCACTGATTATATATTGACCATCAGATTGGAAATTCTGTTTGTTTGTTTGTTTGTTTGGCCCACCCCACCCCATTTTTCTCACTCCAAGTAACAGTATCCAATACCCCAATATTCTTCTGGCAAACCACACCCTTTGCTATTTGTAGCCGTGGTGCTTCATGCAGAGTTGACTCTGACTCCAACTCCAGGAGAGAGCTTGTGATGACAAGTTTGGTATTCTGATGGCCACACAAATAAATTTAAAAAGCAAAAATGATCCAGTCCGAGCCAGTGAGAAGAAAGAGTATTTGGCTAAGACTACTGAAAGAAAGGCAAGTTCTTTTTTCCACTGAAGTGGTACCTAGGGATGTGTAATCCTAGAGTTATCAGAGGGCTCCCTGTGAAGTATAACAATAAAACCCAGCTTGGAAGTTCTGTCCATGGCAATCAGGCAAGAGAAAGAAATAAAGGGTATTCAAATAGGAAAAGAGGAAGTCAAACTGTGTCTGCTTGCAGAAGGCATGATCCTATATCTAGAAAACCCCATCATCTCAGCCCAAAAGCTTCTCAACCTAATAAGCAACTTCAGCAAAGTCTCAGGATGCAAAATCAATGTGCAAAAATCAAAAGCATTCCTATACACCAACAATAGACAAGCAGAAGCCAAATCACGAACTCCCATTCACAACTGCTACTAAGAGAATAAAATATTTAAGAATACAGCTAACAAGGGAAGTGAAGAATCTCTTCAAGGAGAATTACAAAACTCTGCTCAAGGAAATAAGAGAGGACACAAGCAAATGGAAAAACATTCCATGCTCGTGGATAGGAAGAATCAATACCGTGAAAATGCCCATACTGCCCAAAGTAATTTATAGATTCAATGCTATTCCCATTAAATTGCCATTGACATTCTTCATAGAATTAGAAAAAACTACTTTAATATTCATATGGTACCAAAAAAAAAAAAAAAAAAAAAAAAAGAGTCCACATAGCCAAGACAATCCTAAGCAAAAAGAACAAAGCTGGAGGCATCAGGTTACCTGACTTCAAACTATACCACAAGTCTACAGTAACCAAAACAGCATGGTACTGGTACAAAAACAGACACATAGACCAATGAAACAGAATAGAGATCTCAGGAAGTACACCACACATCTATGTCCACCTGATCTTTGACAAACCTGACAAAAACAAGCAATGGGGAAGGGATTCCCTACTTAATAAATGGTGCTGGGAAAACTGGCTAGCCATATGCAGAAAATTGAAACTGGACCCTGTCCTTACACCTTATACAAAAATTAACTCAGTGTGGATTAAAGACTTAAATGTAAAACCCAAAACTATAAAAATCCTAGAAGAAAATCTAGGCAATACCATTCAAAATATAGGTACAGGCAAAGATTTCATGACAAAAACTTCAAAAGCAATTGCAACAAAAGCAAAAATTCATAAATGGGAACTAATTAAGCTAAAGAGCTTCTGCACAACAAAAGAAACTATCATCAGAGTGAACACACAATTTACAGATTGAGTGAAAATTTCTGCAATCTATCTGACAAAGGTCTAATATCCAGAAACTATAAGGAAACTTGAACCTTTACAAGAAACAAACAACCCCATTGGCAAATGGGCACATGGAAAAGAATGCAGAAATCACTAAGAGTAAGTAAGCAACACTAAACAAATCTTGCCAAACCAGCATCATATACTCTTAACCAACTGGTTAGGACAATCATTAACACATAGTTCATCTGATTTTAAAAGGTCTTTCTTGAGGATTTTTGCTTCTGAATGTAGAATGCTACAAAGAACATCACACTCACCCTAACAACCAGGAAAAAATTGAGATAACCCACAAAGTCATAAATTTTCTTGAACCCATCAGATAGCTAAGGTTTCAAGGCAATCAAGTAAACCAAATTCCAAAGAACAAGTTCTTTCAAAAAGAAACAGGTTAAAACAATGTTTTTACCTTTCACAGCTCATGAGAGAAAGTGATGTTGGCCATACAAGTGATAAGAAGAAATTAGCTAAAATTTTGACAAATTTATAAACGCCAAGTTTGGACTACAACATCAGTTTAGCTTGAATATCTAAAAGTCTGAGACTCAGAAAGGGGCTGGCATCCACTCAGAAACTCTTCTTCCCAAGCATCAGTTGGTGCTCATCAGACAGACTGGGGGCAGAGGAGGACATCAGAGAGAGCTCCCTTTGGCAACATAGGTCTGAAAGAGGCAACTAATGGCTCCAGGAGACAGGCTCAAATTCCCTCTTACTTCTCTGGACTCTTCTCTCCTACTATTTAAACTTCTGGAATGAGATAGTAATTGGCAAAAGCCAATTACTTCTGTGTAAGAAATCATCTGCCAGGACACAAGCAAAAATCAATTGAGGCTGGATGAAGGTTAAAGGCAAAAACTTTTACCATTGACTATTCTGAAACCAGGATTCCACATTAAAATCAAATGCAATTAATAGCTAGTGGAGGAGAAGAAAGTCTTACCCAAGAAAACTACAAGTATAAGACAGATTTGGCTGCCACAGAGAGGGAGAATACGAATATTGAGAAAGCACTACTCCCCGAAGCTAAGATACAAAGGGATTGGCTAAGACTAAGTCTGGACAAGTGCAACAGATAACCCTATCTACCTCTACTACAAGCCTAGCAGAGTCATACGCCCAGGAGGATACCACTGGGAGAGGAATAGGATCACAAAGAGAGGCCACTTCTGCAGTACAGGCATGCAGAGATGACTAAAAACTGAAGGTGTATCCAGATGTTTTGATTTCAACACCTGTGATCCTAATCACGTCTATGCCCAAAAGATCAGAGATTTAAGACTTGTACAAAAACAGATCTGGAGGTTTTGTTTCTCACAAGTTCAAAATAAGCCCAGAGTATAAAATAACTGCTAAACTAATGAGTACTGTGTGGGGCTTGTGCAGCAGTACTAGTACTTGTATTAGTAATAACAGGCTACATCAAAAGCATAAAGTACACTGAGTTATGAGCAGAAGGTTTGAAGTCAATCTGCCTACGCTTAAGTTCTGTTTTTGCTGCTTCTTAGATGCCAGATTTGGGTAAATTATATGGTTTCTCAGCGCCTCCTTTTGTAAGATTGAGGTTAACAACCCACTTGAGTCAGGAGAGAAGAGAGAAACTCTTGTAATACATGCACACATTTTAATTCATCTCATCAGAAATATATCAAATAAAGTCAATGTAACATGTTAAATATAAACATGAAATAAGATACAGTCTCAGATCTCTCCATCTACCCAAACTTAATTCTTGGATAGTATTGTCTTAGAACTGGCTTCAAAACATTAATCATTTTTCACAATATTATCTTCTAAGTACTGATTCTGAAACTAGAGTACCAGAGTTTCAAAATCCTTCAGCCATAGTTCCCCAAATAAGGCAACAGATTCTGGAAATGCTGAAGTGATTACAGTTTCAGCCAGGGCTCTGCGTGTGTACCCACTGAAATCAGAGTGTCCTGGCCTGGGAACATTATATTTCTCTGGAAAGCATTCAGGACATTTGGGCCTCCTCTCTATTCTTTCTCTGAGGGGTCATTTCAGGTACAGCTGTACTCATTGTCCATAAGAATAGCCTTAGGCTGAGGGAAAAGTTGAGGAGATGGTGTTCTGAGCTGCCTTTCAACTCTACCCAGCCTGTGGTTTCAGGCAGCTTACCAAGGTTTATATGAAGGGCACTCAGAAGTAGCTATTGGCCAATTAGTTGAGTCAACCTAATCTGTCTAGTCTTTACACAGCCTTGAAATGGGCACCCAAAATGAATCTCTTCTGGATCCATCAGCAAATGACCAATTCCCTCACCAAAGTGCCAACTCAAGTTCCTGTGCTCTGTCTTCCATGGGCCTGAAGACCCTATACGGTTCAGCATTGGTTAATCATTGGCCAATAGATTTACTCCTTATTTCTTTATTTATGAGTAATTGACACAACTGCCATAAATTGCCAGTTCCCATTGATATAATGTTTCCAGATACGTTTTTCTTTCATTGACCAAAAAACTCACAGCACTTTGAAAACAAATTATTACTTAAATTTCTTAAGATGTTTCACAGTGGTTTTATCTGTTTTAAAAAGGTTTGAATTTTGTGTGTGTGTGTGTGTGTGTGTGTGTTTTGGAAAGGACCCCAAGAAATCATCTGTATCGAGCCCTGGTTCAATCCACTATGGAATTATTATTGAAACTGGCCCAATTGTCCCATAGAAGTGATCTTTACAGTCTTTTAAAATAAAAATACTAAAATTGACCCAGGTCTTGAAGATTAAAATTTACATTTGGCCCTCCCTCAGGAAACCCACCCTAGGACTCCTGAATAGTATCAAGTAACTGAAACTCACCAGATCATCACATTCAGACAGTGAGAAACCAGGTCCCTCATCCCTCATGATTTCCTTACTCCTCCCTAATTCCTGTTTACCCAATATAGTTACATTCCTTTCCTGCTACATAAACCCCAATTGTTGTCAGTCAGGAGATGGATTTGAGACTGAAGTGCCATCTCCTCAGTGGCAGCACCCAAATAAAATCCATCTTCCCTGGCAATACTTGCTGTCTCAGTGATTGGCTTTCTATGCAGCCAGCAGCAGGACCTAGACTGAAACCCTGGTGTTTGAGTAACATTATCTCCACCTTGTAAATAGGCCAATGTTAAAGAGAGGTGAAGTGGTCTAGGCCAATGTTAAAGAGAGGTGAAGTGCTCTAGGGTTGTAAGAATAAATCATGTTAGAACCAACACAACATGCTGGTCTAACCAACACAACATGCTGGTCATGCTGGTAATGTTGTGTTTCTTTCGATTACACCCTGATGTTTTTTCTACCATCAACAACTAAAGTAGCACATCCAAAATTTAACAAAAACAATAGGCAACAAACCATTATTTAAGGCAAGGACTTAAGCCATAGCCTGCCATTTACTTTGCCAAATGAACCTGGTAATGTCACTTAATCTCCCTATGCCTAAATTTTCGTATTCATAAAAGAGAGATGATAATTCCTTAGTGGGTTGCTGAGAGGATTAAATACATTACTATGTGCAAAGTTCTTAGTCCAGAACTTGGCTCAGATCAATCGCCATTTAAGTATTTGCTCTTACTATTGCCATCCCTACTCTCAACTTGTTCCTACTTTTCTTTTGGGGATTAAATGGCATTATCATCTTTCCTCATTGGACAAGCTAAGAACCTTAGAGATATCCTTAATAACTACTCATCCTGTTACCTCTTCTTTCTTACCTCCCAGTCTTTGGATTATGAAGTCTTCTTCATTCTACCATCTAAATATCTATTAAATTTACTTTTTACTCAGCATCCTCTCTGACAAGGCTATATAGTTTAGTCCTATTCCTCTCACCTGGACTATTTCAAATACCTCCTCACTGGTCTCTCTTTCAACCAACTTTGCTCACTCCATGATGTAACATCCTTTAAAGTATCCTACCATATTACTCCCTGCTTCAAAACTTCCAGTGGCTTCCACATTGTGTCAGCCAGGCTGGCATCACAATCATTCTGACCAAGTCCAGCTCCACCATCAAAGATTCAAATTTAGTAGGTCTAGAATGGGACCTAGGAATCTATTTTGTGTGTTTCTACAGATCAATATTTGAGAATCATTGGAAAGGATATTCATTAGAATGTCTTATGAAGTTCTTCAAAATCTTACTCCCACCTCCAGGGAAATGAAATGTCATCTTTCCCCTTGAAGTTTTCCTTGACTGAATTTTTCCTTCTTCTGTGTTCCCACAGCTCTGTATGCATAGCTTTCAAAATGATACCTGTTATATCACACTTTCATTATATTTGTACCCCTGGGTCCCCAACTTGCAGGGACAACCTCATGGGCACACAACCTGTGCGGTCACACAGGGCCCTATGCTCAGAAGGGCCCTACACTCAGAAGGTCCCTACCCTTGGCTTAATGCTCTGCTATCACCATCCCGAAATTCTTAATAATTGTTGAACAAGGGACACCTCATTTTCACTTTGCACTGGGTCCTGCAAATTATGTACTCAGCACTGCCACTCGATTGTGAGCTCCTTGAAAACAGAAGCTATTTGCTATTCTTTCAAATTCCTCCTTAGTTAGCACAGAGGACTCCTGGCAAAAAGTAGAGGTTTCTTAAATATTTGTTGAGTTTATACATGAATGAATGAAAAGATAAAGTATCTCATAGAAAAATAGTATAATATGGCTAATTAACTCGGAAGAATAAGCTTTTTTTATTCTTGGGGGAGAGAGGAACTAACTGATAAAATCCTGAGACTATTAACCATTGACCACTCCAAATAAATAACATAACATTTTCTAGGTTTATTTTTAAATTACTCAAACCACTCCTACTTTTGAGCCCTGCTGCCTCCCTGTTCTCAGAATGCAAAATTGCAGTTAATGGAGCTTGCAATTATGCTATCATGCCCTGAGTTTTTGTGCCAGGCACTGTGTTAAATTCTGAGTGTAATGGGAAGGGGAAAGGAGAAGCCAAGAAAATGTGAAATGAGCAGGGTCACTGTCTTCAAGAAGCAATTAAATTTCACTCCTCTAAAATTTATATCAAAGATGAGTTGACTTCATGGGAGTTCTGCAGCAATGAATCGAGAATAAAGACATTAGACTTGGCCAGTGGCCCAGCTTCCTGAACATTTCAAATGACAAAATGTCTCAGCCTGAACACAATTCCCCCACTATGAGATCTGTGGGGTCACTAGTTAACATGGGCAACTGCCTCAGAGGTGCTCATGGAGCATAATAAACAAGTGGCTATTGAGGTGGGGGAGGTGCTTTTGCTCCCGGGTGTTAGAGAAGAAAAGACGAACATTGGCTATCAAAGTGAGCCAAATAATTGGTGGAAAAAAATGTTCCTAGCTCCTGCTGGAGGCATGACAGGACTCCCAATGTGGCAACGACCACACACCACCCGCTGCCACGTTACGTGTCCGTTGCTAGGTTCTCCAACATGACACGGAAGTCCAAAAAGAGTTTATCGCGCTTTTCTACTACTAGTTTTTAGTTACCCACTGCTGGTTGGTATAATACCAGTTACAAAATCAAGAGATTCTAGTTGAAAACATATAAATGCCAATAAACATATAAAGATGTGTTCAGCTTCAAATCAAGGAAATGTAAAAATAATACAACCACAGAATATCGATTTTGTATACTGAATGAGCCAAAGTTAAAAAGACTGATAATTTTCAATGTTGGCATGAATGGAGGAGAAAGCAAGTATTCTCAAAAAAGATTGCTGGTCTGATTATAAATTGGTACAACTACAACTTCTGAAGGGTAATTTGGCATGATGTGTTAATCCAAATTTAAAATGCATGCCCCCTTTAAGGCAGTAATAATAATTCTAGGCCTTTATCTTAAGGAAATAATCTGAAAAATAAATAAAAACCTAAGTACAAAGTTGCTCATCACAACCAAAAAAAAAAAAAATTAGACATAATACACGTGCAACATGGGAAACCTGCTGATACAGTACAATTCATCCAAACACAACTTGAACATTGACATAGTTATGTGACACTCTAATTATCAAATATATATATATATATATCCATAAGGCATTTGTAGGTATAATGGAAAGGTTAGTTCTTCTTTTTAAAGTAGAGATAGAATCATTCCATTTTTGTTAAAAAATACATATTGACCAGGTGTGGAGGCTCACTCTTATAATTCCAGCACTCTGGGAGGACAAGGCAGGTGGATCTCTTGGGTCCAGGAGTTTGAGACCAGCCTGGGCAACATGGTGAAACCCCATCTCTACATAAAATACTAGAAAATTAACCAGGCATTGTGGCATGCGCCCGTGGTCCTAGCTTCTCAGGAGGCTGATGTGGGAGGATCACCTGTGCCTGGGAGACTGAGGCTGTGGTGAGCTACGATTACACCATTGCACTCCAACCCAGATAGAGACCCTTTCTCCGAAAAATCTAACATTAAAAAATACATATTTATGAGTATGTGTATGTATTTTTTAAGAATATGAATTTTAAATCAATACAATAATTTTGTTTTGCCATGATGCAAACAAATGGATGATATCCAAAAACAATATTCATATTGTTTTTTAACATGTAGGGGGACAAAGGGAGATAGTGATGTCCTGGTAAATATTTAACAGCTGGCCTTCCGGTGGGCCAGGGTGGAAGTCCCGTTGTAGTATTTACAGATTTCTGTGGCATAAATGTCACCAACATTATTTATTTCAAGCTACTAATGTGATGTCACTGAGTTAGGAGTTGGGAAGAAATGGAAAGAAATACAGTTGCACCATGCTGTGTAATACCACTACCTCGTATTTCCATGACACAGATAAATTAGATGCAAATAATCTCAAAAGTATAGATAAGTATGAAGATAGAGCAAAATAGAAAGTGAATTTTAGGTTTTTGTTTGTTTGTTTGTTTGTTTTGAGACAGTCTCACTCTATCCCCCCAGCTTGACTGCAGTGATACGATGTCAGCTCACTGCAGCCTCAACCTCCTGGACCAAAGCAAGCCTCCCCGCTGAGCCTCTCAAGTAGCTGGGACTACAGGTGCATATCACCACGCCCAGACACTTTTTTTGTATTTTTGTAGACAGGGTTTCACTATGTTGCCCAGGCTGGTCTGAAACTCCTGGGCTCAAGCAATCTGCACACCTCAGCCTCCCAAAGTGCTGGGATTACAGGCGTGAGCCACGGCGCCCAGCCTGCATTTCTTATTGACATGTCTGGTGGTAAACTCATGAAGCATATTTACTTCATTATTTAGATCCTTATTTGTCATTGCAATATTTTACAATAAACATATGTTACCTTTATAATCAGAAAAGAATTCAAAGGGTTTTTTGTTTTTTTTTTTGGTCTTATTTGTTAAGGCCTAGGGAAAAATATCAGGGGATATTAATTTTTAAGTCTCACTGGAACAAAACACTTCCCCAAAAGATTGATTGTGTTAAGGTGTAACTAAAGAGCAATGTTAGAATCAATTAAGCCATATGATACCTTTGCTCAGTCATGGTTGTAAATTCCTTCAAAATAGAAATACAAAACGTCACGACTCAAAGAGATTTGTGCTCCCAGGCATTCTCATACTTACACTTCACAAACAAGAAAGCTGAAAGGTTGGTGTTTTCCCAAAGTATGCACAAGGTAAGCAGAATATAACCCAGCTCCTCTCTATTTATAAGTAGTCTCTACGGCCTATGAATAAAAGTACACATTCTTGGCCAGGTGCAGCGGCTCATGCCCATAATCCCAGTACTTTGGGAGGCCGAGGCAGGTGGATCACAAGGTCAAGAGATCGAGACCATCCTGGCCAACACGGTGAAACCCCGTCTCTACTAAAAAGTACAAAAAAACTAGCCAGGCGAGGTGGCGGGCGCCTGTAGTCCCAGCTACTCAGGAGGCTGAGGCAGGAGAATGGCATAAACCCGGGAGGCGGAGCTTGCAGTGAGCTGAGATCCGGCCACCGCACTCCAGCCTGGGCGACAGAGCGAGACTTCATCTCCAAAAAAAAAAAAAAAAAAGATACAAAAATTAGCTGGGCGTGGTGGCATGCACTGGCAGCCCCAGCTACTCAGGAGACTGAGGCAGGAGAATCACTTGAACCCGGGAGGCAGAGGTTGCAGTGAGCTGAGATCACGCCACTGCACTCCAGCCTGGCAACAGGGCAAGACTCTGTCTAAAAAAAAGAAAATAAAAAAAAAGTACATATTCCTTTTGGTATAACTGAATGGCAAGAGATGACCTCATTTTTATGGGGTAGTATTTATTCAATTGGTTAACTGCTAAGGCCCTGGCTCTTCCTACCTTTAATAGCAGCTCACACTTTGCCAGAACTGTATCTTCTCAAAACACGTTCATATGGATTATCCCCACTGATCTTCATGAGAGCTCTGAGTCTGGTAGGGGTAAGAAAGACCAGTCCTATTTTACAGGTATAAAAACCGAGGCTAGAGCAGGTAAGCAGCTAGCCCAAGGCCGGTGAGAGCCAGGCCTCCTGTCCTGTCCCAGTGCTCTCCAGGAGTTTCCTCCTCAAAGCCTTTCTGAGGCAGTCATTTAGGTGAACATTCCCTGAAGGGCACTTTCTCACCTTTCCTTCCTTCTCCCTCCAAAAGCCTCTTTCTTCCTTTGGCTCCTGTCTCATTTCGCACTTAAAGATATTACTTTCAGGTCACCTAGGGTTGCTTTTTAGCTCCTGTTTGCTTTTGTTTATTATTTTTATTTATTTATTTATTTATTTATTTATTTTTATCTACTTATTTTTGAGACAGCGTCTCTCTCTGTCGCCAGGCTGGAGTGCAGTGGCGCAATCTCGGCTCACTGCAACCTCTGTCTCCCGGGTTCGCGCCATTCTCCTGCCTCAGCCTCCCAAGTAGCTGGGACTACAGGTGCACACCAGGCTGCCCAGCTAATTTTTGTATTTTTAGTAGAGATGGGGTTTCACCATGTCGGCCAGGATGATCTCGATCTCTTGATCTCGTGATCCACCTGCCTTGGTCTCCCAAAGTGCTGGGATTACAGGCATTAGCCACCGCGCCCAGACTGTTTTCGGTTTTTTAACTCTAAAATGAAAGATAATCCTAGGCATCTTTAGCCCTCAGAATATTCTTCTTCTTTATTTGACATGAAGTCTAAACCCTAGAATGTTGTTTTCTCTTGAAATTTGAAGTAATTTCCACCACAAGAGAAATTACATTTGCAAAGTTTCAAGTAAAGTATATTATAAAGCACAAGCCTAAACACTTTGGTGTGACACATTTCTAGACCTGGAAGTCAGAGGAAACAGGCTTATTTAAGATACTCAAATTATCTTGAAGAAAATAGAAACTCAAATTATCTATAACAGAACAGATCCTGAGGAATATAAGAAGACTGGATGTTGATGTTCTCCTTAGCTTTGTTTTATGAAGGAAGGAAATGTGTTTTCTTATGGGTGCAATGTTCTCTGGAAGAACTGGAAGAGGTATCAGTGGGCTATGCTCAGGTCCAGAGACAAAAGACTATCAACTTAAACACCACTGTGTGGTGCCTCAGCGCCTGGACTTACTGGTTGATGCAACCTTCGGAAAATTCTGTGTGCATCAATTTCCTCATCTTTCAAGTAAGAATCACAGCATCTACCTCATAGGGTTGTGATGAAAACTAAATTAGCTAGTGGCCAAGAAAATGCGGTGTATACTAAAAATCACTACAAAATATGTAGAATATATGTATACATATAGTTTGATAATTTTTAAAGTTTACTGCTCTGGGCAAGGGATGGAGGAGTGAGTTAAAAAGGAACAGAACGTCAGACACAGCAACAGGCAGGTGGCCAGGTTTCTGTAGGCACAAGAGGATGGAGAGCTCAGGAGTGCATACTAATTGCTGCACCTCTGCTGAGAGTACTGGCCAAATGACTGCCCACCAGAAAACACAGTGTCCCTTTCCATATTAAAAGCCCTCTGCTAACTGGGCTTCCAGCTGCATACGAAACTAGGTGGACTTCCTCATGCATCTGATGGTGCCGTTATGAAGATGGACTGTTAATGAATTGCTTTGGTGGAATATGTACGCTAGGGAAGAGGTAACAGTTTCCCTACAACCATGAATGTCTTCTGGAAAATAAATGATTCTTATTGACACTTGAAAGACAAATTGTCCAAGAGCAGAAAGGGGTGTACTGAAAAAGAGTGAGTGTATTTCTAAATGAGAGAGAGAGAAAAAAAAAATGTTTCAGAGGAAGGAGCCTCTACCTTCTGGTGAAGAGTATTCAAGATGAAGATAAACTTTTCAACTTAATATCGACAGTAATGAAATATTCACTTCCTAAAGAAAACTCTTTAAGGAAACAAAGACGATATCCAGTGTGGGCTAGCAAGTCATTTCTGGTGACATTTGTGGAGGGGCTAAAGGCAATTCACTGGGCAGTCAAATCTGAATGAAGTAAAGGATATGGTTAAGAAAAGCACCTGAATTAATGTGCCTTTTACTTCTTTATAATTCTTTCAGCTTTGATAGCAGAAGGGATCTACTCTTGAAAGTCCAAAAAATGTTGTTGCTATAGGAACAGGTAAGCAGATTAGACTTGAAAGACCAGTTTAGGAACAAAGAATTTAATAGTCAGGGCTAAAGCAATTAACCAAGAAAAACATTTTAAGTAAATATCTTTCAGGTTTGTTATTTACATATTAATTCCAGGAAGACGAAATGTTATTATTGAATGAGTGCATCACATTTTAACATTTTAATTACATCATTACTGGCATAAAAGACTATGCTTACACAATTAGCAGAAAGACCTTATTAAACAGAAGTACACATTTCTGACTCTCTCTTGATTACATTGTCATTGAGAAATACAGTTTTAAATTCATCCTGAGCACAAGTCATCTTGGATTTTCCTATAGTTCTCGAGATGGGAGTGCATCTAAAATAAAGGAGATAACAAACTACCGAAAGTTTTCTGTAACCAATCTCTATAATGAGGAAGCCACAGAAGTAAAATTCCAGAAGAAAATAGAAATGTGTATAGGCTGATAATTGTTAATATTGCATGTCTTCCCTGTCCAACAGACTCAGTGAACAAGGTGTGTAAGAGAAGGTTGAAGACCTAGCGGCACCTCTGCTTCTTCCTATCAGGGAATACGCTGCTTCTCACACTAGGGATTTCCTAAAATTGTTAGGTGTGTTGAACAGAACTGAACTGGCTATACCACTGAGGCTCAAACAAGAATCATAAAGTGGCACGGTGCTTCTCTCCTCTCTGTTTTCTTTCAAAAGAAAACATTATTGACAAGATAAATACAATATTTTCATTCTGGCAAATTTCTGCTGTCAGAGGTTATATTTACAGGATAGAGAGATTTCTTAAACATGACCTTTTCTCATGTAATGCCAGAGTGAAATTGCAGAGAAGTCTGTGTGTGTGGTGTGTGGTGTGTGTGTGGTGTGTGTGTGTGTGTGTGTGTGTCTCGCAGGCTGAGGAGTGGGATGGGAAGGGAATGTGGCTAGAATCTTACCATCTCATTCTCTTCTCCTTCATTGAGCAGAGCGTGCTGGCCCTTCTCAAAGTGTCCCATGAAAAAGTGATTCCACACCTCCTTCCTGACCTTGCCGGGCAGATGCTTCCAGGACGAACCCCAACTCGCCGAGCCACTGAGCCACCGCACCTCCTCAGCTGACTAAAAGAGTTAATGATCCTCCAGGTTAAAACTCCTCCTTGAGCACACACCTTCTCTCAACAAACGACAATACTTGGCAAACTGAACTCCTCCCACAAGTCACCCTCTGCTAGGAGGAATTTCTGGCTGCTCCCTGCTTATTGCGTCCTCTCAGAGCAGCTGTCTCAAAGGAGGCTGCTCCCATGCCGATCTTTTTGTGCCCAACTTACAGGGAAAGAACTCATTGCCTGCCCAGTGCCTGCCAGCCTCAGACTTCTGACTGCAAATCCAACAGGACAATACAGAGTTGGCAGGACCCTTCTCAGGAGCCAGGAGCAGATGCAAGAACTCTCAGGTCACTGCTGTATTCAGAGGACCTAAGGAATTGGGTTGAGAGGAAGGGCACAGAGCCGCAGATTTTCTCTGATGAATGAAGGCTTCAATCCATAGCTTTCTAATAGTACTCTCATTCAGTTTGCTTACAAAAGGTACAAATTATCACTCATCCTCTTCAAAAGGTATTTGTAATCACATTTCCTGGTATATGCAAAAAACATTCTATTTAAAGTGTATGTGAAATTAAGTTTACTTTTTTGAAACACATGTAGAAAAAGAACAAAGGTAACATCAAACATCACTAAAATACTGATATTTCAACACTTAAGGAAGTCTAGAACTAAAATATTCAAATGACTACATGGTCAAACTCTTTTTTAAAATTTTCTTACACATTTATTCAATAAACATTGCCTGAGCACAGGGACTACCTAAAAAAGTTAAGTCATATTTGCTATCCTCATGTTGATGTAGGGATTCACACTTCCAAACAAACATGATAGAAAGTGGATTGTTATTATAAGAGCCGGAACAGAAGCCTAAGATAACTGTTAGAAGTCCCAGTGTGGTGTAGAGAAACACACCGCTACCCTAGCTCCGGCAAAATACCTGTATTCCAGCTGCTTGTCTGCACTGGCCTTGCTATGTGACCATTTAACTATAGGAACTGGCTCTTCTTCTCTGGCACCACCCAACAGGACTGTTGAGAGAATGGAGTGAGATCTTTGTGAAAGTACATGGTACGGCATCGATCAAGTGCTGTTAGGATTGTTAAACTAACAGTAGGTGGTAGCACACAGTGGTTAAGGTCATATGCACTAAAGTCGGAAGGCCTGAGTTCAAATTTGGACTGTACTACGTGGTCGTTGTGCTACCTTGGGATATAATGAGTTATACAAACTCCATTAGCCTCTATTTGCTCACATGTAACATAAAGATGATGATAATCGAGCATATGTCCTCAAACAGATTTTTAAGAAAGAGTGCCTGGGGAATAATAGGTATTCAACAAAAGATAGTTATTTTTACCTTCACCATGCCCACTGTCTCTCCCTCAAGCTACAATGGCAATGATATCTCCAACCTGACCCAAATAGCCCTAATGTGACCAAGATCAATGTGTGCATGTGTATGTATGTGTGAGTATGTTGTATGTTAAAACCTTGAGCAAATAGTAAAGCATAAGATAAACATAAAAAGTAAGCTAAGTAAACCCATTGTAATAGTAATTACAAAATATATATGTATGTATGTGTATGTGTGTGTGTGTGTGTGTGTATACATACATATAGTTCTCTTGGTTTCAAAAATTTGCTACCACAATTTAACCAAATAAATGAAAATAAAATTAACATTTTATCACAAGGTCAAAATATAAGGAGTGCAGGGTTTCTTTTCGGGGGGGGCAATAAAAATGTTCTAGAACTACTGATGGCTTCACAAATTTGTGAATATACTAAACCTCATTGAAATGTATACTTTAAAAGGGTGAATTTTATGAAATGTGAATTATATCTCAATGAAAAGATATAATAAATTTTAAAATTATACTTCAATAAAAAATTATAACTCAAAAAACCTAACTGAACGTTTAACAGCCTTACTAGGCAGTAATTATATATTCAGTACAGAAAAAAACATAAAACATGCATATTCCAAATTTCATCTCAACTGATGGAGGTTGAGGAGTGTTAGTATGTGACATAGCGAAACTGTATCAGTGCTCCTGGGCACGTGAGAGAGAAGGAATTCATTCTCCTGTTTATCACTGGCAATATTTGCACTGTTTTCTTTTGGCTGGGCTCCTGAATACCCTTGGTAACTCATGCACCATTGTGAGACTGAGATGAGTGTGTAACTGATTAAGAGCTAGAGAAACTGTACACAAACTTACCCCATCAAATAAATCAGGTCATACTGTTACAATATTTAAGCCAAACTTGAAAAGGAAAATATGTAAGTCCCTATGAACATTAAAAGATTTTATAAAAATCAGGTGTCCGTGGAAAATTATTATCCACAACCCGGTTCAGTAGAGCTGAGGACTCCAGTAGTGACAGAGTTTCCTCAGGCTCCTTGGGAGTTCTATTGGTAAAACATCTAGATTTGATCTATGGCAACACTACTTATGGACAGCACTCACCCTCATTTAGTGCTTTTGGTCTACAAACATAAGCATATCCAGAAACAGGGGTAGGTTGTGTGGGAAAGCAAGGAAAACGTTTACCGAACACTTCCAGATATGAGGCACAATTCTAAACAGTTTACACTCACTGTTGCGTGCAATCCTGACAAAAGCCTCTGTGGTTGATACTCTTCTGATCATTCTTATTTGACAGACAAGGAAACACAGGTACAGATATTAAGTAATTCGCCTACATTCAAACCATTAGTAAGTGACAGAATGAGTATTCAGACCTAGGCAATGCAGCTCTCCCAATTCATGATCCTAGTTACGGGACTAATACCTCTTCTCCACATTTATTTGGCACAACCAAAGTGCTCTGCAAAGAGGCTTGCATGTATATGACCAGAAAAGCCTCTTTGTGAAGGAAGCATTTTGAGAAAGGCCTTGGAAAGAGTCAAAAAAGGCTTCAACAGGTAGAGATGCTGAGGCTCGAACAAAGAGTGAGGCCGCAGGAAAGAGCATTTGAAGCAAGGGAGTCATCAGAGGGAGAAACACATGGTCATGCTGAGAGCAAGTCCATCAGCCCCACTGCAGTACGGGATGCACGAAGGAAGAAGAGGGGAGTGACATGTGGCAGGGACATACGGACCAACGCCATGCACGGAGGTCCTGAATGCCAGGCTGAGTCTGAGCTTAGTGCACAGAGTGACAATAACATGGAAGGCAAACTGAACTCCATAAATATCCCTATGGTTCCTGATCAGCCTGTGCGCTCATATTGTAGGAATCAGGTGCCAAAGCAACTCGGTCCTTCTACGCAATACTGTATTTATGTAGACAGTTTTCTTGAACCTTCTAAGTTAGTCTTCTATTTCTCTTTGGAACATTGTTTGAAAAGGTATTCTTGAATTCAGCCTCTCTTTCCTTAATTGTGCCTGTTCGATATTTCTATTCTATACTCTGTGTGCCTCACAGGTTGTGATGTGGCTTAGTAAGAACAGCAGATGAGGATTTGGTGTGGTCTACATTCTAATCTTGACATTTTCCTGAAGGATTCCATTCACTAATTCATTTAACACGAGTTTAATTAACTTCAGTATACCCAGATCTGTAACAGATGAAGAATAGACATATAATAAATTATGCCCCCAAAAAGTTAAGTCCATTAAGAAACAAGACCAACACCAAAATATAAATTCCATATAACATGCTAATTACACAAGAGTGACAGAGGAAGTTCAAGTAGAGAGTTAGGCCAGGAAACCCTCACAAAGATAGGAGTTTTATGCTGGCCTAGATAAATACAGCATTATTAACAAAGGAGACAGAGAACAATGGCACAGATGAGGGCTCTCACACAGCCCATTCTGGGGGCTATAAATTATACACATATAGTGATACCTTAGAATTGAGAGGAATGTCCAAGAGGAAAACTTTCTTCGTTCGTTCTCTGATTCTCTCCCTGAACTGATTTTTTCTCAAATACTCTCTCCCAAATAAGAATGGGAACGGAAAATAAAAAGGATCAATACTTAGCTACCTCTGCTGACGTGGCATCTTGGTTCGCTTTTGATTATCTTAGGAGCATGCCTGTTGCTCTGAGCAGTTCTCAACCTCTGTGAGCGTCTAGAATAGATGTTCAATGGAAATAATGGCAGGACCGGTTTCTCTGCCAGGACCGTGGGGATGCTGATGCTTACTTGTCTGGCCCATTGAGATTGTGTGATGATAAATGGTAATAATGTTTCATTATATGTTAATTTCTGTCTTTCATCTGAGAACTCACAGCATATTACAAATATTATTTTTTGCAACATCTCTGTGAACTGGGGAGGTGAGTAACATCATTGCCCCTGTTTGAAAGCTGTAGGAACTGAGTCATAAAGAGGTCACAAAGAGCTGTTCAAGGTCATGTGTCTTTAGCATGGAGAGGAACCCGAAACAAGTGCAGTATCTCTGCTTTGTCATCATTGGCAATACACTGGCTCAATCTTCCTCCTCAGTCCTCATTACACAAATCTTGTATTTGTAAAGTACTTGAAACCTTTTGTTATAGAACTTTATCTGAACTCAAGGCTTTACGGTTATTAATAATTATCCTAATCTGCTCTAAAATAGTCTGTGGTAGCAAGCAAAGATGCGATATCCCAAAGAGGAATTACCTGCCTCAAGGTGGTGGTGCAAAGTCTAACTGAATTAATTAATGTTTGTAAAACATTTAGCAACCCTTAAATTAAAGGGTCTAATACAAAGATCCAGGGACTCCCCATTAATTACAGAAGAAAAGAGCAGGCTGGCGCCGTCTCTGCTTCTCAGAGGACTTCCTCTCAAATATCCCCGTTCAGCACCGGGTCTGTTCTCCTCCCAGTGCCTTGGGGCGGCCTGTTGTTTCACTTTCAGAAGAGCCCTCTTGGCTTTCGGTTATTTCCAAAAATAAGAAATTAAAAGCTCCTCTCTGGAGGTAAGGCAGCTCCTCTTCTGTGAAGCTTACCTCAGTTGACAGCTGTTATAACAATTCCAGGTCATTAAGGACAACCTATACAAACAAAATCCAAAAGAGACAGTCCCCAGGCAGAAGCTTCATGTCAGTGTACTTAATTTTGAGAACTTTTAACTCCAAAATTTGAATATACAAAATAATACAAGTTAGGGTGCGATTATTAACAATCAGAGACTATTAGAATTAGACTGGGCCTTAGAAATTACTAAGTTACCCTCATTGTTTCTCAAGTGAGAAAAAAGTTACCAGATGACTGTGTAATGATTTGTCCAAGATCACAATATGTGAAAGCTAAAATTCTCAAGTCTTATATATGATATACTTCACACAACATCATATTACTACTCACTTTTTTTTTTTTTTTTTAAAGACAGGGTCTCACTCTGTCACCCAGGCTGGAGAGCAGAGGTGCAATCATGGCTCACTACAGCCTCAACCTTGTAGGCCCAAAGGATCCTGCCAGCTCAGCCTCTCAAGTAGTTGGGACTATAGACAGGAGCCACCATGCCAAACTAATTTTTGTTTTTGTTTTCTGTAAAGACAAAAAACATGTTGCCCAGGTTGGTCTTGAACCCTGAGCAAAAGCCATCCACCCACCTCTGTCTCCCAAAGTGCTGGGATGACAGGTGTCAGCCACCATGCCCGGCTGCTACTCACTTTTTGTAAAGGGATTAGAATAGGATACTTTGACACAGTATCTCTAGAATATTTAAGAGGAACTTTTTTGCTAAGTATAGATTTAAATAGAACTTTTCCAGAACCCACCAATTGTGTAAAGCCATGGCCATATCACTGAATTGTAGAGCATATCCCATTACTGAGGTACGATCCAGAGGGCTTAGGACATAGCATTGGGCCCACCCACCGGGGTGAAAATCTGTGCTTGGGGAGATGATGATATTATATTGCAGGTACTTCCAAAGGAAATTTAATCTACCAGGCAATTGAAGCTCATAGCAATTTTTGCTCACAGCTCAGGAGAACAGTTGGCCAAGAGGGAAGGAGAGAAAGGCCGTAAGACAGAAGCAGAAATGTTCCCAACAAGCAGTTAGAGTCCAGCAATGGGGCAGGTGATACTTGGAAATCCGGACAGGAAGCTGGCTCCATGGGGTCTGTCCTCTAGTGGCTAAGCTCCAGTCAGAAACCTCGGGCCTGAGGCGGTGTTCCAATTCCGGGTGGGAGCCTGGCCTGGGAAAGGCTTCTTTACTCCTAGAAAAATCTGGGGCTCAAGGCAGGCTGCCAGGCAGGAACTTGGGAACAGTAGTACCCACAGGGGACCTCAGGCTTAGGAATGAGGCAAGAGCCCAATGAACAGAATGAGGGCACTGTCTCTGGGCAGACTAACCAAGAGTGTGGCTGGGTGCTGAGCTGCAGAGAGCAAGGCTGGGCTGGATTCAGTGCCCCTGCCATGGGCCTGGGATGACCCAGGAACTGGGCTGAGGCCCCTGGGGAAAATCAAGAACAGGTTCCTGCTGGGGATGAAGGAAGTGGCAAGGCTGGGGCTCCACTGGGCCTCTCTGTTTGCCATTCTTCCAAAAGTCCACATTAGGATTATTTACGCTGGTTACCTTTTTCATCAGCAAGTAAGATGCTCCACAAAAGCGGGGAGACTCTCAAGTGGATAAATCAGTGTTATTTTGAGAGGGGGGCGAAACTGAAATTATTGACAAAAGAAGTTCAGAGCTCTTATTTGTGTATTGTACATGTCGTTCAATGTGCTAAGCAAATTGGTAATGGGGAATGTTATTTACTAATGGAAAAAAGAAAGTAGTAAGATAGAACTAACGCACCTCCTAGTACTCAGACCCTCTTCCAATTCGTGTGGCATCAGAAGGGATCTCTGAGGTTTCTTAGCTCTCCCGCAATCCATCAACCCTGCCAAAGCACTTCAAATAAGCAATCTAAATAAAACTGTGCTTACCATGCAAATGTAACCTTAAGCTCCCCAGCTTCCAATCTAATCTCTGTCCCGATGGAGGTCTTTAGGGGCTGTCACTGTCTTTTCACATCCCTCTTTTTTGCATACCCCTATGAAACACGCAACCGGACTACCTATGTCTACCATGGGAACATCACTGTACTTCTCCCTTCGCTGGAAATGGAGTCCAATCCTCTCCTCCTTTCATCCAGCCTTTCTCTGGCACCAGGGTACTTTGCTGTTGGCTAGCTGCATGCTTTGTTGGTTGCTCTGTTTTTTCACATCTCATTGACCCTAGAGTATGTGGCAGAGAATAGCAGTAGTTCCTCACCAGTGGTGTGTATCAGTCACCCCGGAAGCTCTCCTGGACCCCACATACTCTGGTCCCGACCCAGACCTACCAAACCTGAATCCCTGGGGTAGAAACAAACAAACAAACAAACAAACAAAAACCCTGCATTTTGATGAGTATTGGTTATGTTGTACTTATACTACTTTAAAATAAAAAGGAAAATAAAAGAATAAAGTAGATCTACTGTTATAGGAAGATGTCCGTGATATATTAACTGCAAGTTGTTACAGAATGCTATCATTACATGATTAAATGTATTACATTATTAAATGCATTCATCAGGCATTTTTGTAAAAATGGGAAATATCTGTATGTGTGATGTAATATACAGGTGGATATTTAAACAAAAGAGTCTATAGACTAGGGATTTTAGCCACTGTTTCCTGTTCTCCTTGCCATTTACCTCGCAAGCCCTAGATACAGTGAAACCAATTTCAAATATAGAATCACACCAGTTGGCCGGGCGCAGTGGCTCACACCTGTAATTCCAGCACTCTGGGAGGCCAAGGTGGCAGATCACGAGGTCAGGAGTTCGAGACCATCCTGGCTAACACGGTGAAACCCCATCTCTCCTAAAAATACAAAAAATTAGCCGGGTGTGGTGGTGGGCACTCATAGTCCCAGCTACTCGGGAGGCTGAGGCAGGAGAATCACTTGAACCTGCAAGGCAGAGGTAGCAGTGAGCCAAGATGGTGCCACTGCACTCCAGCCTGGTGACAGAGTGAGACTCCATCTCAAACAAAAATAATAATAAAAATTAAAAAATCATAGTGGTTATATTATGGCTCGATCATTGGATAGCCATGAAAAATTTGGCAAGTTGCTAAATTACCCTAAGCTTCAATGTTTTCATCTTTGAAATGAGATACAATCCCATTACTCCATGACACGGTATTATTGGAAGAACAAATAAGATTGTATACATGCCCAGTCTTGTGTCAGACAAATTATAAGACATTTTTTAGGGAAAAAATAGTATTGGAAGTTGAACGGTACTTGAGAATTTTTTTCTTCCCAAAAAAATATGAAATGGGGAAAAACACAATCGAGCAGTTTTATATTAATCTTTCTTATTTAAGAACAGGAAAGATTATACCTGGTTTCCCGGAGGATTGCTTGAGGAGTGTCAGCCCATCAGGACAAGGGAATGCAGAGAAGTCCTGGCTAACCCACAGACCTCACCAGCATGGTCTACCTGCCAAAATGAGAGAAAATGAGAGCCAGAAACTCAGGGACCCAATTCTCCCCTCCTAGACCTAGTATCCTTATATTAAACTGCTACTTCCAGTGTTAAGAACTCCACAGAAACCAAAGTACCCACAAATAATAAGAACTGTTTGCCTAAGAGTAAATGATCACCACACATTGATTTCATCCACTTTAGCCAGGTGAGGTGGCACACGGCTGTAATCCTGGCTACTCACGAAGCTGAACTGAAAGAATTGCTTGAGCTTGGAAGGTCGAGGCTGCAGTGAGCTGTGATTGTGTAATTGCGCCACTGCACTCGAGCCTGGGCGATGGACCGAGACTATCTCAAAAAAAAAGTTTGCTTTGTAACCCACAGAATATATGCCTAAAATGTTGTTTTCTTATTTTATTTTATTTATTTATTTTTTTGACACGGAGTCTCACTCTGTCGCCCACGCTGGAGTGCAGTGGCACGATCTCGGCTCACTGCAAGCTCCACTTCCCGGGTTCATGCCATTCTCCTGCCTCTGCCTCCCGAGTAGCTGGGACTACAGGAGCCCGCCACCGCGCCCAGCTAATTTTTTTGTATTTTTAGTAGAGACGAGGTTTCACCGTGTTCGCCAGGATAGTCTCGATCTCCTGACCTCGTGATCTGCCCGCCTCAGCCTCCCAAAGTGCTGGGATTACAGGAAGTGAGCCACCGTGCCTGGCCCTTATTTTATTTTTTTAAGATCATTTACAAACTATTTCTTGTTAGGAAAAATATTTATTTCTTAATTATTTATTATAATTATTATATTTATTTATTAATTATTTATCATCTGAACAATGTATGACATGCTAATATCAAAGAGCACTGGAAGGAGAGAGATTTACAACCAACCTCTGGCAACCTTACTGTCTAACTTGGGGTAACCCCTGCTGTTCAAATGAGAGAAAATGAGAGCCAGAAAAGTTACCTTCTACTACGTCTACGTTAGCATTAGAAGTTGAACAGTACTTGAGAAATTTTTTCTTCCCTAAAAAATATAAAATGGAGAAAAACACAATTAAACAGCATTATATTCATCTTTCTTATTTTTAGAATAAGAAAGATTATGCCTGGTTTACTGAAGGATTGCTTGAAGAGTATCAGTCTATCAGAACAATAGCATTCAGAAAAGGCCTGGCTAACCCAGAGGCCTTGCCACCCTGGTCTACCTGCCTAGTTGGGCCTTGCTGGAAGCACTTGTGGCTGCCACCTACAGGCCTGCTTCCAGCCTATACGCCTTGTGGCAAAAGCTGCATGGCATTTGGCAGACTGGAAAATCATGCAAATATTCATGATCTGGCCAAAATCCCTAAATGAGGGTGAGCAAGCTGTTAAGAGAAATTCAACTGTATCCTATTAAATGCATTTGCAGGAACTTATGAAGATGTTTATCTCAAGGAACAGGAGATTTGGGAAGTACAGGTTGGTCATCATGAAATATCTGACAGTTTATAGTGTAAGGTGGGATTGACACTAATCTAGTGATTCCAGGGTAAGAACTAGGGTTAACAAGTGGAAACTGCTGCCTAGTAATTAAGAGTAAAGGCTGCAGTCATCTTGGCTGTGGTGATGGTTTCACAGATACACCATGACGTATTTTATACTTTGGATATGTGCAGTGTATTTTATTTCAACTTCAGTAAAGTAGAAAAGAGTATAAGCTATAATGTCAGATAGTTTGGGCTCTATTGCTTAGCCACTTACTATCAGTGTGATCTAGAACAGAGATCCCCAACCCTTGGGCTGTGGACAGGTATTGCAGGAGGTGAGTGCAAGTGAGCCAGCAAAGCTTCATCTGTATTTATAAGCCACTCCCCATCACTCACATTACCCCCTGAGCTCCACCACCTGTCAGAGCAGCGGCAGCATTAGATTCTCATAGGAGTGTGAGCCCTATTGTGAACTACACATGAGAAGGATCTAGTTGCATGTTCCTTATGAGACTCTAATGCCTGATGATCTGTCGCTGTTTTCCGTCACTTCCAGATGGCACCGTCTGGTTACAGGTAAACAAGCTCAGGGCTCCCACTGATTCTACATTCTGTTGAGTTGTAGAATTATTTCCTTATATATTACAATGTAATCATAAGAGAAATAAAGTGCACAATAAATGTAATGAGTTTGAATCATCCTGAAACCACCACCTCCCTCCCCAACAGTACATGAAAAATGTGTCTTCCATGAAACTTGTTCCTTGTACCAAAAGGGTTGACGACTGCTGATCTAGAACACATTCTTCAACCTCTAATACATCTCCTGGAGTCAATATGAAGTTAGGTGAGATAATGCATATAAAGTGCTTAGCATGGAATCAACATGTGGCAATCATTTACTGTTAGGCAAACAATTACTGTTATTTTGAGGTACTTTTTCGTTGGCATTCTTAAAATCGGAAGGAGTAGTTTAATATACGGCTACTGGGCATAGAAGGGGAGAATTGGGGCCCTGAATTTCTGGACCCTTTGAAAGGACATCAAAGAGCACTGGAAGGAGAGAGATTCACAGCCAACCTCTGGCAACCTCACTCTCTAACTTGGGGCAACCCCTGCTGCTCAATTAAGAGAAAATGAGAGCCAGGTAATCTTGGCATTAGAAGGAGCTTTTTGAGACTGGCTGGTCTTACTTCCACCTAATGGTCCCAGTCTAGCCATGAGATGTTCCTGCTTTCCTCATGTCCCTGCTCTCAGTCCCTCTGCAGAGAGCTCCTTCCCCAGTCAGCACTCTGCTGGCATCTGACAGCCAGGGGGCTTGCATACCAAACACTATTAAGTAGTTAAGTATTTAAAAACAGGTTGTGAGAAACACATTCATTTCCTGTTTCTTGCTGCCTTACTATGTGATGTTGAACAAGTCATTCCACTGCTCTGAGCCTCAGCTGACTAATCTGTATAATGGGACTGATATTATTGTCCTACTCTTGTGATATTGTAAAGTGCTTGTTTCTGCTCAGCACAGAGTTAAGTGCTCCATTAATGCCAGGTCATGAGATTATCATGCACATCATGAGAGGTAGTAGGTAAAATTGGTAGATATAGAATGCAGTGCCCAAGTCCTCAACTCACGAACCTGTGCAGCTACTGACAGGAGAAGGCCAAAGGGCTTTCTTTCTCCCTAGATAATTCAGGTACATTTTAGACAATGGTTCTCCAGCGCTAATGTACCTGCCTTTGTTCTCCTAACCTACTGGGTTTGCTACCTCCCGAAATTCCACTTTCCCTTATTGAATTTAATACCTCAGTAATTATCCTTAAATTTGGATCTCCAGGTTTTTCTTTGCTTTGATCTTTTTAGCCCCATGATAGAACGGATGGTCTCCAGCTTATACCTTCCTCAGATGCGAGCATTTCATATGTCCAAGCAGCAGCTGGCCTGCCTCCTACTCAGTGTACCAGTGACCTATAGGCCCTATATTCTGCCTTCAAGAATCTGTGACTGCTCCTGGGTACGCAGCCTGGAACCTTCTTTGCTGGGGCCTCTCAACCCCTGGAACATGTTAGGCATCACAAGAGCCTGGCACCACTTTCCCTCTCTCCCTAAAACATCACATACATACGCAAACACAAACTCACACACACACTATTGGAGCATGAGCCCTGGTCACACTTCCATTAGATCCAATGGTAACAGTTGCCTCATCATTCCTTTCCACTACATTCTTCACCCCTTTCACTTACTTCGGAAGGTCTGTTGCTAATATCTTCAGTCCTTTTGGTCAAGGCCCTGTCTCTGACCCCAAATGTCACTCACAAAGCCTAATGTTGTGGTTAACAATATTTGCAATTACTACTAAAATATTTGATGGCACACATATGTTAAAAATGAAAAGAAGTTTTCTGGAAGAGTATTTGTTAATATTTATCAAAGAGGTTATCTGTATAATAATCATACCTAACATGAATGTTTGCCATGTACCAAACACTGTTAACTCTTATTTTCCTATCTTCAACTCTATAAAACAGAGACTTGCGTTACTACCACTTTATCCCACTTTTAGAATTCTCATAAGTGAATCATCTCAGATTCATTCAAATTGTATGTATACAAAAATGTATCACAGCATGGTTCAAATTGAGTTATATCCATATAATGGAATATTATGCAACCATTAAATATCAGAACATTCAGGAATGTTTAATATTTTGAAAATGATAATTAAATATTAAATAAAAACAATATATGCATATTTTTATACAACATGAGCCCGATATTATCCATGGGCACATAAACCAAAAAAGAAAACAAACAGAGAGAGATGTGACAAAATCCTGACAGTGAATATCTCTGAGGGAGAATTCCTTGCTTTATTCCCTTGTCTCTGTCATTCAATTTTCCACAATAAACATGCTTTAGTGTTATAATCAGAAAAGGTAAATGTATTAAAAATATATTTTGCTATAGCACAATGTAGTTAAGTTTCGCTTAATTTCTGCTGGAGCCCAAGTGTCCTGCTCGTCCTCGGGAGCTTCACAGTCTCTCCGATGCAGTCCACGGATGTGAATTAACATTATTTCCAAAGAAGAGGACCCAGAAATGTAAGGAAGTTTAAATTTACTCCAATGTACAGAAAATATCCAAATAAAGCAACCTATGGTCACTTAGTGCCAAGAAATGAATCCTCATTAAGGACCCACCAAACTTCCTGCACTGCCCTTAGAAATGGAAATTTAGCTACCACGTGTTAGGTTTTCTCTTTTCCACCAGGATGTTTTCTTCTTCCAGGATTTTTTATCTCAGCGATATCCTTGGTTTCTTTCCTCCCCACCAGCCCTTGTCTCTCCCAAATCTAGTCGGTCCTGGTTCTGTTTAAATCCTGCCTGGAGGTGCCTCCAAACAGACTCCCCTTCTGACCTGTGAGCCAGAACAGAACTGCATGTTTGTGCCTTTGGTAAAACTGGGCCACCTGAAGCACCACCACTTTCTTTCTTTTCTTTTTTTTTTTTTTTAGATGGAGTTTCACTCTTGTTGCCCAGACTGGAGTGCAATGGCGCAATCTCAGCTCACTGCAACCTCCGTCTCCCGTGTTCAAGCAATTCTCCTGCCTCAGCCTCCCAAGAAGCTGGGATTACAGGTATGAGCCACCACACCCGGCTAATTTTTTGTATTTTTAGTAGAGACAGGGTTTCACCATGTTGGCCAGGCTGGTCTTGAACTCCTGACCTCAGGTGATCTGCCTGCCTCGGCCTCCCAAAGTGCTGGGATTACAGGCATGAGCCACCACGCCCAACCCAAGCACCACCACTTTCTTTTAACTACCAAAGAACTTTGGCAAACAGTTGATTCCAGGAAAAAAGCTGTTTCTTTCTCTAGGGGGAAAATGTAACAAATGCAAAATCTTTCATCTAACTGCAGTAAAAAATAGACACTTCTCTTCCATTTTAGTCATTATTTCTAGACATATTGAAAGGAGCATGGATGTCTAGTCTCCCATAATCTGGACCTAAAGCCAGGCTCTAGAATGGGTTAGGAGAGCATGTGCAAGACTGTGAAGGTTGTTCATCTACAAAATAGGGCTAATAACTTTGAGGACTGTTGAAAGAATAAAAATTGTACATAAATGATAACATAAGTATACATAAACCTAGCACTCAGATCTTTGTTTCTAATGCCATTCTCCAATAAAAGGAACCAAAGCTCCTTGGAAAAATGGCTGAATCTAGGACTGAGGACACAAATATACAAGATGAGCCTCTTGTAGTACACACCCCAAACACCCCCAAACACACACCCCCCCCCCCCCAAAAAAAAACAAAAAAAAAAAAAAAAACCCCCCCCCCCCCCCCCCCCCCCCCCCCCCCAAAACCCACAACACCCCCCCCCCCCCCCCCCCCCCCCCCCCAAAAAAAAACAAAAAAAAAAAAAAACCCCCCCCCCCCCCCCCCCCCCCCCCCCCCCCCCCCCCCCCCCCCCCCCCCCCCCCCCCCCAAAAAACTGCCAGAACATACAAAAGTGCTTAAAAAATTAATGAGGATGGGTCAAATGGGTACAGGAGAAATGAAGGAGCTCCCAATGACCAAAGTTGGAACTATCTGAACAACAAAAAAAATCAGTACTGTTTTATAACCCAAAGTATAAATAAATATTTGTGAACCCACACTGATATAAATAAGTTATAGAATAAATAAACAAATGAGCGAGAAGAGAGAAATCTCTCATGCAGAAGAATTCAAACAATTTATGTAGATACTACACGCTTGCTAATTATAGGCTATTCATAGTGATTTCCTTCCAAAGAGTACAGTGTAGAAAAGAAGGAAGAGAGAAGCTTTGCAGTGGAGAGATTTGACTGACACTACGCCAACCAGCCAGGTGATCAAGGTCAACATCCACAGTGGCAAGTCATGCTGAGAGTATGTTATCCTTAATATAACGGGATAGGAATGGCACTTTGCCTCTGTGCACTTCCTTCCGAAAGCCCAGAATTCTAGTCTAATAGTGAGAAAAATGTTAGACAAATCCCAATAAAGCGACATGCTACAAAATACCGGTCTAGTAGTCCTTAAAATTGACAAGGTCATCAAAAGCAAAAGTAGTTTGAGAAACTGTCACAGCCAAGACGAGCCTAAGGAGAAATGACAACTAAATGCAACCTGGTGTCCTGGGTGAGATCATGGACAGGATAAAAAGCATCAGATAAAAACTAAGGAATTTTGAATAAATGACGAACTCTAGTTAATAACATAGCAGTATTGGGTTTTTGTTCTGGTTTTTGTTGTTGTTATTGTTGTTTTTGGTATTTTTTTGTTTTTTTGTTTTGAGAGAGGATCTCGCTCTGTCACCCAGGCAACCATAGCTCACTGCATCTTCAACCTCCCGGGCTCAAGCAGTTCTCCCATATCAGCCCCCAAGTAACTGGAATGACAGATGCACACCACCGTGCTCGGCTAATTAAAAAAAAAAAAAATTGTGTGTGTGTGCAGACAGGGTCTTGCTACGCTTCCAGGCTGGTCTTGAACTCCTAAGCTCAAGCAATCCTCCCACCTCAGGCTTCCAAAGTGCTGGGATTACAGGTATGATCCACTTCACCCGGCCTGTATTGGTTACTTAATTGTGATAAATAAACCATACTAATGTAAGATATTAACAATGAGGAAAATTGGGTGTGGGGTATGTGAGAACTCTCTGTGCTATCATCACAGTCTTTCAATAAACCTAACACTATTCAAAAATGAGAGTTTATTTTTTAAAAATTACACATACAAATATGCTTTACCAGCAGGGCATGGTGGTTCATGCCTGTAATCCCAGCACTTTGGAAGACTTGAGCCCAGGAGTTCGAGACCAGCCTGGGCAACAAAGCAAGACCTATCTAAAAAATAAAAAATTTAAAATTAGCCAGGCGTGGTGGCACACACCTGTAATCCTGGCTACTCGGGAGGCTGAACTGGGAGGATTGCTTGAGCCTAGGAGGTCGAGGCTGCAATGAGCTGCGATTGTGTAATTGCACCACTGCACTCGAGCCTGGGCAATACATCAAGACTCTGTCTCAAAAAAACAAAGTTTGCTTAGTAAACCACATAACATATGCCTAAATTGTTGTTTTCTTATGTTTTAAGATTATTTATAGGTTATTTCTTATTAGGAAGAGTATTTTATTTCTTAATTATTTATCATTAGAACAATGTATGACATGCTAATTATAAATTATATACTAGCAAAATCTCAATGCATTTTTATTGATTTTTTTTTTTTATCCTTGACAAATGGGAAGGGGAAACTATCGGGTGACGTGAACAGAATGGAAGGATAAAGGACTGGAATAAAAGGCCTCATACCACCACGGCGTTTACCTTTATTTTCTCCTCATACGATTAAACTCAGCCTCTTAGCATATCCTATTCTTGAGTAAAGCAGGGAGGCAGCGTCACAGCAGTGAAATCCACAGGCTCTGAGTTCTCACAGACCAGAGCTTGCATCCTGGTTCTCTAACACGTACCAGTTGTGTGGTCAGGGGAAATAATTTATCTCTACAAACTTCAGGCTCTTCATATGGGACCAAAGGGTAATAATATCTCCCCTTAGGACGGTTGCTAATATTAAATGAGATGACGTATATACAATGCTTAGCACAGTGTATATATAAACTCAACAATTGGTAGCTATTATTATTATTAAAGGGGTGTAAAATTTGGCCAGACATGATTGTAAAAGCAAAGTAGAAAATCAATATCTGGCCAGGTGCGGTGGCTCACACCTGTGATCCCAGCACTTTGGGAAGCCAAGGCGGGTGGGTCACCTGAGGTCAGGAGTTCAAGACCAGCCTGGCCAACATGGCAAAACCCCATCTCTACTAAAAACACAAAAATCAGCCGGGCTTGGTGGTGCAGGCCTGTGATCACACCTATTCAAGAGGCTGAGGCAGGAGAATCCCTTGAACCTGGAAGGTGGAGGTTGCAGTTGCAGTTGCAGTTAGCCAAGATTGCCCTCTGCGCTCCAGCCTGGGAGACAAAGACCTATCTCAAGAAAAGGGCAGGGCAGGGCAGGGCAGGGCAGGGACGGGACGGGAAGGGACGGGACGGGACAGGACAGGAAGGGAAGGGACCGGGAGGGGAGAGGAGGGGAGGGGAGGGGAGGGGAGGGAAGGGAAGGGAAGGGAAGGGAAGGGAAGGGAAGGGAGATCCATGAGTTCAGAGAGAGATATAAATAAACAATTGAATAAATAAATGGGGAGAATAAATCTTCTGTACAGAATTCCAGATAATTTATGCACATAGAGCTCCTCAGACAGGGCTACACAACTCTGCACTCCTTAACCCTGGCTGCTGGCAGTGACTTCCTTCCACAATGCATGGTATGGGGGGTGAGGAGGAAGTAACCTCGCGGTGGAGAAACCCACCAAACACTGCTCAGTCAGATGAAGAAGGTTAATTTCAAAATTGATACATCATGCTGCTAGCATGGCGTGATGAGCATAGCACATTACCTCTTACGTTCTTCCTCCCTAAAACCTACAACTCCTGTCTATCCATGAGAAAAACATCAGACAAACCCCAATTGAAGGGCATTTTATAAAACACCTAATACCCCTCAAAGCTGTCAAGGTCAGCACAAACAAGCAAAATCTGAGGAAATGTCATGGTCTAGGTGAGCGCAAGGAGACATAACGCTTCAATCTAATGTGGTATCTTGAATGGAATCCTGGTACATGAAAAAGATATTAGGTCTGTGAAATAAAAAAATTTTAATAATAAAAGGACGTTAGGCAAAAGTAAGGAAGACTGAGTTACGGACTTTAGACTTCAGTTAATACTAACACATCAATATTGGTTTACTTGTTGTAATAAATGCACCATACCAATGTAAGATGTTGACCAAAGAGGAAGCTGCCCAAGCAGTCAGATGGCTTGGGCCAGGAGTTCAAGACCAGTCTCAACAACATGGTAAAACCCGCCTCTACAAAAAATACAAAATAACAATAATAGCCAGGCAACACGTGCCTGTAGTCCCAGCTACTCAGGAGGCTAAAGTGGGAGGATTGCTTGAGCCCCGGAGGCAGAGGTTGCAGTGAGTCGATATCATGCCACTGCACTCCAATCTGGGGGACAGAGTAAGACCCCATCTAAAAATATAGGGGAAACTGACTTTGTTTGGGATATATGGGAACTCTCTATCCTATCTTCATAATTTTTCTGTAACTCTAAAACTATTGTAAAATAAAAAGTTCATGTTTTAAAAAAGCAGTGGGAATAGAATGCTTGTTACAGTAATTGGGAACTACCTGTTTTAAAGCAGTCTTGTCTTTGTTTATTAATTTGTTAAAGTAATTGAAGTCTCCATGATAGCAATGTCAGAATTTAGATCTAGATGGATGGTATGAACTAGTTTCGGTTTAAAAAACAAACAGAACATCCTCAGTTTAGTGGGATGCCTCTGCCCCCTAGTGTCTTAACATTCAATCTGCGTTTAGTGGCAGAGGACAGCCTGCAAGCTTCAGTCACCTGATGTTTCAAGGTCTGGACAAGAGTGGAGACATTCTCAGAGCACCTGATCTACTAGGATCATATTCCAGTTCGTTCGTACACCCAGAACCTTTGCACCGCTGAGTGGTCCTTGAAGACACTGGTACACGCACGTGAGGGAACCAGCTGGTGGGAATGTAAAAGGCAGGAGAGCAGTTTGACATGTGACTAGGAAGCCTTACAAATGTGTATAGACCAGGTGCAGTGTGACTCACACGTGTAATTCTAGCACTTTGGGAGGCTGAACTGGGCAGATCACTTGAGCTCAGGAGTTTGAGTCCAGCCTGGGCAATATGGCGAAATACCCTCTTTACAAAAAAAAATTTACAAAAATTAACTGGGCATGGTGTGCACGCCTGTGGTCCCAGTTACTCGGGGCAGGGGATGGGGGTGGTGGGGAAGGGAATAAGGGCTGAGGAGGGAGGATGGTTTGAGTCTGGGAGGTGGAGCTTGCAGTGAGCCGAGATCACTGACATGGTTTAAATGTTCATGATATAATGTTTAGCAAAACTCTAAACAATGTGGTCAAAACTTTAAGGAATACCACAGATGTACTTTAAGGAATACCACAGAGAGAGATATATATATCTATATATATATATAATTATATAAAATATGTATAAATATATAAATATAAATATTTATATATAAATATATAATATATAAATATAAATATATAAATATATTATATTTATATAAATATATAAATATAAATATAAATATATATTTATAAATAAATATATAAAAATATATTTATACATAAATAAATATATAAAAATATATTTATATATATATAAAAATATATAAATATAAATAAAATATATAAATATAAAATATATATATAATTTGTATCTACTATGCTAGCAGCATCTGAGACATACATCTGTGGTCCCACCAGGACTTTGATCTCAGCCTTATCTCAGCCCTTTACCATCTGGTGGCAAATGACTCTCTGGAGCACCTTCCCAAGGCTCCTGGACCACAGGCAATTGGGAATGTGGCCTTGCCCAGTTCTTCTCACTGCCACTGCAACAGGCTGGCTCCTCAGTGAACCTCCTTCCCTGACTTCTCAGGTTTCCCCAGGAATCACAGTACAGTTTTTCTCCACTCGAGGTTCCCATCCCTACCACTCTAGAACTTCTAGCATCCCACAAGGTGTGGGGTCATCTCTGAGATTTACACCAGCACCCAAACCCAGTCATACTTACCAAATCTCTCCTCCCTCAGTTGTGGAATTTTATTGAATCCCAGCTCTTATATCATTCATTCTTCCAAAATCAATTATTTATAAAATAAAATTTAGCTTTTGTACACAAAAGTCAGACTTTGAAATTCAAAATCCTTTTTCTCCAGGTAAGGTCTCTTCTAGGACTTCAAAAATCTATTTAGAAAACTTAAGTGCTAATAATTGTTTTCTTTCTTTCTCTTTGCATTCCTGCTATAACCTTACCCTGAATGCACATAGAAAGGCCTTGTGGGTGGTTGAATGATGAGGGGAGGGAGGAGAGTAAACGGGAACTAATCTACATACACACACATGTATATATGTGCATATATGCATACAT
This sequence comes from Macaca thibetana thibetana, assembly GCF_024542745.1. Taxonomy (NCBI): domain Eukaryota; kingdom Metazoa; phylum Chordata; class Mammalia; order Primates; family Cercopithecidae; genus Macaca; species Macaca thibetana. Next base: position 4,820,227 of record NC_065579.1, on the reverse strand, counting down.
GTTTATATAAAGAATAGGGAAATTCATTCTACAAAAGTTTTAATGATTGTCTATGCATTATTTCTTCTTTTTAAATACGTTTCCATATTTTCCAAATTTCACAAACAAGTTTTATATAATCAGAAAAAGAAAATTATATATGAAAAAGAAACAGATAAGATGTCTGCCTCCGGCATCACCATCCATAGTGAAGGAAAGTAGGGAACACAAGCTTTCTGTTGGCCACATCTCATCTGCAGTTCCTGGTACTTGATCTTTGACCTTATTGATCACTCTCTCCTTGAAACACTTTTTCCTTAAATATTGGAACACCAAGCTGTCTTAAGCTCTTTTTGTAGTTCTCTATCCATCAAAAACCTAGATCTCAGCTAGGCACAGTGGCTTACTCCTGTAATCCCAGCACTTTGGGAGGACAAGGTGGGCAGATCACTTGAGGTCAGGAGTTCAAGTCCAGCCTGGCCAACATGGTGAAACCTTGTCTGTAATTAAAACACAAAAATCAGGCAGGTGTGGTGGTGTGCACCTGTAATCCTAGCTACTTGGGAGGCTGAGGCAGGAGAATCACTTGAACCCTGGAATGGGGGGAGGTTGCAGTGAGCCAAGATTGCGCCACTGCACTCCGGCCTGGGCGACAGAGTGAGATTCCATCAAAAAACAAACAAAACAAAAAAACCTAGATCTCAAGCCTGAGTCTGATTCTGTAATGGGACAAAACGTGTGTGTTGAAGGCGGGTGAGTGGGGAGAGGGGGGCAGTTGGTGAGTATGAAGCAAGAGGGTAATTTACACGTAGGAGTAATGTGACTCATTTGTAGCCAGTGGGCAGACTGTGGTAAAATAAAGATGACCATATATCCCCTTGAATCTGGAAGCCTCTATGACTATTTTGACCAGTAGAATATGGCACCAGTGACATTTAAGGCTCAGATCTTAAGACACTGGCAGCTTCCACTTTCTGTCACTTGGAATACTTTCTGTAGGAGTCCACTTTGTCAAAAGTGAACTAGTCTGAGAATACTCTGCTGTGAGGAAGCCCAAGCTAACCACATGGATGTGCCATTTGAAGAGAGACATAATAAAATGGTTGTCGTTCTAAGCCACTAAGTTTTGGGTTGTTAGTCACGCAGCAATAGATAATTGGAAGTTTCCCTCCTATAAAAGGGATTAATACTATCCTTGTGGCTATATAAGAGGAGCTATAGTGAGAACTGCAGCCATATTAAACTTTAACTATCATCATGGAAGTTTCTAGAATTACTGTGGAGGAAGAGGCTTTTCTGTATAGGAAAATACTTTGAAAAGCCCATTAGGAGTAGAAGGTGAGATCCTAGGGGATGAGTTGACAAAGAGAAATAAAAGATATAATCAAACCACTTTGAATTTGAATTGCGCAGGAATTTGGAGGTAGGAAAGAGCAGAGAATAGAGAAGCAAGTAGAAATAAGGGAACAGAAATGAAGGAGAGGCGAGAAATGTGGCCAGGGAACAGAGATCAAGTTTCAAAAATAACTGAAAGGCTTTTTAAAAACACAGGCATCTAACAAATTTGATGTTGATTGTATATCCATGGGGAAAATCTCTATTAGATTAGCAGCCCCTGGCGCAGTTTTTCTAATTAATTACTAAAATACCTGAAAATCCCTATGTCTCCAAAATGTCCATAAAGTTTGCTACTAGTATAGATAACTTTTGTGACATTTCTGTTTTGTTTTTAAATTTACGTGGAAATTTTTTTAAGTATCTGAGTGCCACTCATAGGCTGACTTGGTACAGAAGAAGGATAACAGATGCCATTTCCTAAACTGAATTAATTTAGACATAGTGATTTTCAACCAGAGGTGATTTTGCCCCCCAAGGAATACCTGATAATTTCCTAAGGCACTTTTGATTGTCTTGACTGGGACAAGGACTGGGATGGGGCAGGGAAGAAGGACAGCAACTGGCACCAAGTGGGCAGAAGCCAGGGATGCTGTCAAGAATCCTGCAGTGCACAGCCTAGCCATCCACCAGGAAGAATCTTCCAGCCTAAAATGTCAATAGTGCCAAGATTGAGGAGTCCTGATTTAGAGGAAGTCAAAGATCCAAATCAAAGGTGTCCATGAGAGCCTAAGCCCCCTGCAGGAAGTACAGGAATCCTGAAGAAGACATTAGACTTTCCACGATCCATGGAATGTGGCTTGAATCCATCTTATGTAAATTATCGGGCAGAGGGTGATTCTAATTAACCTCTAGGTTACGGCATCAAATAAGAAAAACTAATCAGTTAAAGTTCTTAATTGCAAGTAACAGAAACTAACTCTGGAGAAACTGAACAGAAAAGGAAGGTATTAGGTAGTAGTGGGCAGCTCACAGAATCTCTGGAACAGTTGAAGGACCTGAGCTGGAGGCTAAGTAGAAAAAAACAACACTTCAAAGCATCCTACAGAATGGTCCATGAAGATATCGGCGCCTCCACCACTGGCACAGACACTGCTGGAATAAAGGAAGGATGAATGTTCTGGCAATCAAGATAGAATGGATGCTTCCAAATAAAGAAAGGAAAAAGAAGCAGGACCTCAAAGTTTCATTTTGAAAACATTTAATATCTTTCGGCCTTAACATGAGAAAGTGAAAACTCAGCCACGTAAGCTCAAAACCTCAGCGTCATTGTTGACTCCATAATAGTAATCCAAGTCAAAATACACTTGGATAAATACATTGCCCTCCTAACAGGACTTCTGGTTTTAGTCTTCCACCTATAACCAACACTACATCCACTGGTAGAGTAACCTGCTATTTGGATTACGGTGCTTCCCTGCAAAGAAATTATGCATACATTACCTTTCAAAACAAATCCAAACATAATTTGACATCATTCACAGCACTCTGTGGTCTGTTCTGGACCTACACTCCAGTCTTCTCTCCCACTACTCATCTGGTCAAATGATTTGCTTATTGAGCCCTAAGCATACTTGGCAAATGGTTTTCTTTCTTCTGCACCTTTATTCTCACCATTCTCTCTTCTGAGATGCCTTTTCACCTTTTATCTATCTAAATCTCACATTCGTCCTTTAAAATCCAGCTCAAAACTCACAGAACACCTAACAATACCACCAACCTACTTTGTGATCTTGAGAAAATGATTACATTTCTCTGAACTTAAAAAAGTACAAAGCGGAACATTGTATTTTGTATTCGTATTACACAATGTATACAATTAACATCGCATTTTTATTACATTTTGCTGAAAACTTTGTATTAGGAAACCACATTGTCTACACTGTGCTCTAGTGGAACTGGAAGCTCTAAACCTGTAGTCCTGAGGCACCGGGAGGGTGAGTGCAAGAGCACGGTAATTCCGGTGACTTCTTTGCTAATGAAGTAGGACTCATTTTCAAGTCCACCCTTTATCAAACAGATCTCTATGTTGCAATCTAACATACAGAAGACTGTATCTCATGATAACCTTTTCTTCCAGTGCTTTCAAACAGTGAGGCTTTAACACTTACATGAAACAGTTCTGAAAATTAAAAACACTTCCATCTCTTTTATTCTCTCTGAACAGACAATATGTTTTAATGGAGCAAATTCTCAACTTTCAGACTGCAAATTCAAGTGCATAATAAATATTGCATTTCTTGGGCTGGGCGGGGTGGCTCGCTCCTATAATCCCACCACTTTGGGAAGCCGAGGCAGGTGGATCACTTGAGGTCAGGAGTTCGAGACCATCCTGGCCAACATGGTGAAACCCTGTCTCTACTAAAAATACAAAAAGTAGCCGGGTGTGATGGTGTGTGCTTGTAATCCCAGCTACTCAGGAGGCTGAGGCAGGAGCATTACTTGAACTCAGGAGGCGGAGGTTGCAGTGGGACGAGATCAAATCATTGTACTCTAGCCTGGGCAACAGAGCGAGACTCCATCTCAAAAACATCTACATCTATATCTATCTATGTATCTATCTATCTATTGCATTTATTTAAATAGACTTAATTTTAACTGTACACCTTCATTTAATTGGTTTCTGGGAAGCAATTGCTGCCATTTTGGTAGTTCTCTCAGTATGAAAAATAAAATTAAGTCATTCTCCCATTATAGAGAGTGTGGTGGTTAATTTTATGTCTCACCTTGACTGGATTAAGAGATAACATGACAGCTGGTAAAGCATTACTTCTGGGTGTATCCATGAGGAAGTTTCTGAAAGAGACTGATTTTTGAAGCAGGGACTGAGTAAGGGAGATCTTCCCTCACTCAATGTGGGCAGGCACCATCCAGTCACCAAGTTCCTGGATAGAACAAAAAGGCAGAGGAAAGGAAAATACCCTCTGTCTCTCTCTTCCCCTCCCCCTCTCTCCCCCGGGAGCTGGGACACCCATCTTCTCCTATGCTTGGACATTCGAAGTCCACATTCTCCCCATTCCAACCAGAAACTGACACAAATACTATCCTGGCTGGGTTGTAGCCAGTTTTCTTAATGTATGTGCTGATTTCCTTAATTATTTCTTCCTATCTCTTCTGGCTATAGGATGGCTCAGTGGAATCCATTTTATTAACACCAACAATTAGTTGTTTCACACCCTGTGTGTAAGGCAGAAGAGTACGATCTGTCCGTTCTTGGAGATACCAGCTTCAAATTTGCCAACACCAGCAGCAATAATCAGGACAACACAGACAACCTGATATGTCCCTATAATCATGTTTTTGATAAAGTCTCCCTGACCTGAGGCGTCAGCGATAGTCACTTGCTGGTCTCCAATTTCCACAGGGAGGTATCAATGGTAAGTAATATCACATTCACACTCAGCCTTCAGTTTATCCAACACCCAGGAATAGTGGAAGAAGCCCTTTCCCATCTCAGCAGCCTCCTTCTCGAATTTTTCAGTGGTTCTTTTTGATGCCACCACATGTGTAGATTGGATGGCTAGTAGTGGTGGACCTGCTCGAATCTACGTGTCCAATGGTGACAATGTTGATATGGGTCTTTTTCTTTCCCATTTTGGCTTTTAGGGGGTGGTTTTCATGACACCTGTGTTCTGGAAGCAAACCTGCGGCAATAGGAATCTATATGTATTGATATACATATACATATATTTCTATTCTTACTATAAGTAGTGCTTTTGGTGGCGGAGTTAGGCAGTCTAAACAACACTCTGTTTTCTGCTATTGCTCCCAGTTTTACCTGTGGTTAAGTTGGCCATATGACTAGGTTTTGGCCCACAGGATGTGGGGAGAAATGAAATAAGTCATTTCTATGCCAGCCCTTACAAATTATCTCAGACAATCCTCCGTGCTCTCCAAAGTGACCTTGGAAGCCACATGTTTCAGATGGAGTAGCTGGGAACAACCTGGGTCTTCAGTCTCCTGCCTTTGCAAGAGCTCCCAATGCACATCAGACTGCCATGTGAGAAGGAAATGACCCCGTATTGTGATTAAGTCCCTGAGATTTGGGGGTTTGCTTGCTCAAGCAGCGTATCCCATTCTGTCTCAACTGATACAATCACTGCATGCACACTACGTGTCAAGCACTACTCTGAGTGCCCATACATTAACTAATTTTATAACGAGATACACATATTAGCAAATATCATAACATCATGGTAACAGAATGATACAGAAGGACATGCCTAAAATGGCCATTGAACCCCAAATTTACCACACATGTCCTTCCAGTATTTCTTCTCCATTCTTTCTGCTTGTCTAAATCTCACCCTAAACTTCATTTCAGTTAAGGAACAAAGCGGCAAACGAGATACGTTAAAGTAAAAAGGAAGAAGTTCTAGTGTGTGTGTTTCTTTTATATAAACATGTGAATCCAGTCTATTTGCTAAGAACTTCTTAAGAGCTGTGGAGTCCTAAAACCTCTCCTGCTGATAGAGCCTGGTAAATTGACTGCAGAAAGTGGATTAATTTTGCCTTCTCTAAACACAAGCACCACTGCTGTTTAGGTGGGCCTCCAAATGGGGAAAGAGTAGGTCCCGTTGTTCTAGTGGTGTTTGTGAGTTGGACCAGGATTATAGCAGTTGTCGTAGGATATAGCCTCAACTTGATTTATCTTGGCCCTTCCTACCACCAAGGATTCTTAGGACCATACAAAGTATGAGAGAAAAAGGAGACTGTCGACAGCTTGTGACAATGGGCAGCAAAGATGTGGGAGCTGGTCCCTTTGCAAGGCACACAATTTGACTCACTCTTACAGACGAGGACGCTGGCAAGCTAGAAACTAGTTCGGTGTAGGCACCACTAAGAAGAATCACCATGCGAATTCCTCAAAGCCTAGTATATATATTTTTTTATTGTACAGGCCAAGTTACAGAATAGGATGAAGGTGGGGATTATGTTTTTAGTCTAAAACGGAAGCAAAGAGAAACAAACCAGAGTGTGAGCAAAAAATACCTCCAAGTAGGGGGAGAAAACCTCAGAACTGGGGGGGTGGGGAGGAAAGGGAAGGTACAATTTTGAACATGACATTGGCTTAAAAGATTATAAATTGTAAGAGGCATAGCAACTTCAAAAAAGAAAGAAAAAACTCAATTGCAAAAGCTTTTAATGATGGGAAGGTTGAAACAGAGTGAAGAAAAGCAGTGGTGTGCTGCTCAAACAACGGTGTATGGGTAAGCGTTTAACAACGGGCTCTTCCAAAATCAGTGTGTTCATATGCACGTTTCTTATAAATTTTACTGTGAATAAATGCTTCATTACTATCAATCCTATCTATTTCAACAAAGAAGCTGCTCACATCACTAACCTATGAGTTTAGCTCTGACATGAATATGGGTTGTATTTTCCTGCACATTAGTGAATAAGAGAAAAGTAAAACAATGAAAACGTACATTAGGAAAATTTAAATTAATGAAGATGTGCAAGACTTCTTTACTGAATTAGATAATAGTTTTCAAATACTGAGAGAATATTTTCTCAATTCTCTATGTTATTCACAATGTAAAACCACAGACAGAATACACTTTAAAATTTAATCTGTAGTATTATTTTTTTCCATCACTTTCTTAAGATTAGATAATCAACAAAAAACAAATCAAGCCCTGATTTGTAGTGTGTGCTGATTTCTACAGTGGAAATACTGCCACCGTAACTAGTTTCAAGCTATACCAGCAACATGTCCCTGAACACAGAGTTAGAAAGACAGGCGCAGTAGTACCTCATTGTATGCATAGTGTTTCCACCATACAAACGTAATGGACGAAAAAACCAAGTGCATCGAAAATAGTTCTTTATGCTTAGTAGTCACAGGTAATCTCTGAAGTCCCCCAAATTTCTAGCACTCCCAATCCCTTCAAATCTGATGAATCTGATTATGTTTAGGTGGCATGAATTATTTAGGAGCCTGAAACCTCTCAAGAGAGTGTTAGGAAGGGACACTGAAGGGAAAACACTTACCTCTTCCCGCTCTCTAGGCATGTCTCTCCTCCCATGTTTGCTTCTCTGAGGCCCTCTCTTCTACTCCAGGCCTCCCAGCAAAACCTGGTTTTCTTATAAAACCAGAAGAGCCTTGAATTGCCAACATTTCTCCTGCTAACATCCCCAAGGCAAGGTTACAAAAGCTGGCTGTCTTTTCAATGAGGACAGAAGAGAGAAGTCTGGAAAACATAACATAAATCGAGAATGTATCTCACTTCAGGAGTTGGTACAGCTGAAGCAAGGCTTCAGTGTGAACACTGACAATGGGGCCACATGTTCGCAGCCAGTAACGTATTAGATTAGCAATCCCTGGCACAGTTTTTCTAATTGATACTAAAATACCCGAAAAGACTTTATCATATATATATAATATATACATATATACTTATATATTTATACTTTTCTTTTTCCTTTTTTTTTTTTTTTTTGACAGAGTTTTGCTCTTGTGGCCCAGGCTGGAGTGCACTGGCATGATCTCAGCTCACTGCAACCTCCCCCTCCAGGGTTCAAATGATTCTCCTGCCTCAGCCTCCAGAGTAGCTGGGATTACAGGTACACACCACTACGCCCAGTTAATTTTTGTATTTTTAGTAGAGATGAGGTTTCACCATGTTGGCCAAAATGTTCTCCATCTCCTGACCTTGTGATCCGCCCGCCTCAGCCTCCCAAAGTATTGGGATTACAGGTGTGAGCCACCGCGCCCAGCCATATGTATACTTTTATATACATATACGCATATATAATATATACATGTATATACTTACAATATATACATATCTACTATATATAATAGATATACTATATTATATATACATATATACCATACTGTATATACATATATACACTGTATGTATATACATGTATATGCTTATTATATATACATATAAGTACATACACATATATGTGTACATGTATATATGTATATACTTATAATATACATCTATATACTTACAATATATGTATATATTAATAATATATGTATATATTTTATATATAATATATATGTGTATAACAATGAAAACCCTCTAGCCAGAATCATAAAGGAATAATCACTCTGGAGTAGAATTAAAGGGCATAGTTATGGTCAATACATACTTTACTACATAAAAATAAAGGAGGGGCTGGGTGCGGTGGCTCAAGCGTGTAATCCCAGCACTTTGGGAGGCCAACGCAGGCAGATCACCTGAGATCAGGAGTTCGAGACCACTCTGGCCAATGTGGCGAAACCCCATCTCTACTAAAAATACAAAAATTAGCCAGGAGTGGTAGCGGGCGCCTGTAATCCCAGCTACTTGGGAGGCTGAGGTAAGAGAATCGCTTGAACCCGGGAGGCAGAGGTTGCAGTGAGCCGAGATCGCACCACTGCACTCCAGCCTGGGCAACAGAGTGAGACTCCATCTCAAAAAAACAAAAATAAAATAAAATAAAATAAATAAATAGCAGGATGACAAGAAAAAACAAGATGATAGCTGTAAAAAATATTGTATCAAATAATAGAAGGAGATCTCATATATAGAGGAGTAGCCTAGTACCTGGCACACTAAATCAGTCTTTACTATGCATATAATCATAATAGTTGTTATAATAGAAAGATCCGAAGGAAGATTGTATCTCTGAATTTATTAAGGGACAAGAAAAAAAATCAGACAATAAGTTGGCATCTTCAGTATAATGAAAGAAGCTTGACCTCTAAGATACAAGCACAGTAAGCAATACAAATAAGTAAAGGAAATATTTCAAGTTTTATAATTCAAGAGTAAATCCTTAAAACTACTTAAAAAGCAGGAAAAGGCAAAAGTGTCACTGCAAAACAAAATGAAATTTCTGACATGCAGTAGATTCCAGAAAAGGTATAAAAATCGTTTTTTTAAACAATGTTAAACATAGAGGATTTCTAAACAACGATTAGAAGTACAATTTTAAAACTACAGCTAGTTCCAGGTGTGGCTGTATAAACTGATTCTTTCCTCCCCTTTCCCCACGCCACCACACTCACACATTCCATATCAGAGATAAATCATCACACACAATCTCCCCACAAAGAAGTCTGAATCCTCAGCAGAAGCTGTGCATATGGCAAAGGGTAAATAAGTTTGCTGACCAGTTGACCTTAGAATAGGAAGATTTTCCTTGATTATCTAGGTCGGCTGATCAAATCCACGGATGCTTACATGTGGAAAGCAGGGGTGGAAGGGTTAGCGTTAGAGTGATGTGGTGTTAGAAAGATTTGACCAGTCATTGCTGCCTTTGAAGACAGAAATGAGGCACAAGCAAAGAAATGTGGGCAGCCTCTCAAAAATGGAAAAGGAAAAATAAAAAAGGATTCTTCCCTAGAGACCCATTTCTTATTTCTGACCTTCAGAACTATAAGATCATAAATTCGTTCTGTTTTAAGCCACTAATTTGGGGTAATTTGTTATAGCAGCAACAGGAAATGAATACAAGCCGGAATAAATTCCACACAGCACACAAGGCTCTTTGCCTTTTATGCTCACCTTCTGCTCCTCGTCTCTATACTAAAGAGGCTGTCTTCTGTTGGGTCCATTTCATTTTTCTTCTGTATGCTTCTTTGTATCTTTTTTTTTAACAAAAAAAGATACATTTTAAAATGTTTATAATGTTAACTTTCAACACATGCAAAGTGAACAGAAAAGTATAATGAACTCTCATATACCCACTGCCCACCTTCCATGGTTATTAACCTTTTGTGATTCTTGCTTCATCTAACCCCTACCCACTTCCCATCCTCCTCATGTAATCATTCTTCATAGTTTTTTTAAAATGTAAAATGTACATACACAAATCTAAAATTTTAAATGAACAAATCTTCACTATCCCTTCTGACAAATGGATGTGTTCATGTAACCAAGACTGCTATCATGATATGGAACGTTTCCATGTTTCTAGAAAGTTCCCCAATGTTCCTGCCCGCTCTCCATATCTATTTTTCCTGGTCTAGAGTATCATATAAATGGATGCTCTAAATCAAGCTTGTCCATCCTGCAGCCTGCGGGCTGCATGTGGCCCAGGATGGCTTTGAATGCAGCTGAACACAAATTCACAATCTTTGTTACTGTTTCTTAAAACATTATCAGTTTTGACCAGGCACAGTGGCTCATGCCTGTAATCCCATCACTTTGGGAGGCCAAGGCAGGTGGCTGACTTGAGGTCAGGAATTTAAGACCAGACTGACCAACATGGTGAAACCCCATCTCTACTAAGAATACAAAAATATTAGCTGGGTGTGGTGGCAGGCACCTGTAATCCCAGCTACTCAGGAGACCAAGGCAGGAGAATCACTTGAACCCAGCGGGCAGAGGTTGCAGTGAGCGGAGATCACGTCATTGCACTCCAGCCTGGAGTGTTTGTAGGGTACAAAAAATTAGCCAGGCGAGGTGGCAGCACCTGTAATCCCAGCTACTCAAGAGACTGAGGCAGGAGAATCACTTGAACCCAGGAGGTGGAGGTTGCAGTGAGCCGAGATTGCACCACTGCACTCCAGCCTGGGCGACAAAGCGAGACTCTGTCTCAAAAAAAAAAAAAATTATATATATATCTCCTCAGACTAGGGTTCATAGGAAGCGACCGTAAATGTTTGTTAATGAGGATTATAACATGCTTTTCTGAAGGATGGGGAGAGTTTGATAATGATGATGGTGTAAATATGTGTAACTGTAGCTGATTGTTGGCTTCTCCAGGAAACCACAGAGGAAGAGTACAGTGTGAAGGAACTTGGAGATCTCCCAGGAAGAACTTTGCAAAAGCTTTTCTGTAAAAATGTAAATATAAAACTTATGAAATCAATTTTAAACATTTCCATTTCCATTCACACCTCTCATTACCTTCCTTTCTGAAAATTTCTGATTTGCTGGATAATTCTGAAAGGGTCCCTTTTCCTGCTAAGGTAAATATTTTGAGTTTTACCTGGTGAATTGCTCAATTCCTAGCTGAACATAAAATTTTAGTCTAAAGTAGTAAAATTGTTTCACGACTTCTGGATCAGAAAAATATGTTAACATGTTTTTACAAGTAATTAATACACAAGTTCAGAGTACGAAAGGGTTTATAATATATGTAAGTCTCCCTCCCACTCATGAACCACTATCTTCAAGACCTTCCTTGACTCTGCCCTTCACTAGGACTTATCAGCTCCAGTGTTTCCGTGGGTTAGGCATGTAACATAAATGAGTAATGCAAGTGTGTCTGTTGTATAATGTCATATTAAATTGTATTCTTTCAACATCATACGATTTACTTGCATACTTGTGTTCTTTTGCCAAAAAAAAAAAACCCACTCTTTCTCCTTATTTTGGAAATGGCTGACCCTCTCAGTCCTTCATTTTCTCTCACTTTTGATATTGTAACCATCCAACAGGTTCTTCCTGCTCACTGCACAGACAAAATCCATTCACTGAGACCATGGCATTGCAATAGAAAAAGAGTTTAATTGATTCAAGGCCAGCCTACGCAGGAGAACTGGAGTTATCACTCAAATCACTCTCCCTGAGGGCTCTGAGGTTAGGGGGTTTTATGGACAATGTAGTGGGCAAGGGGGTAGGGAATGGGTGCTGCTGACTGGTTGGGGATGAAATAATAGGAGAACATTCCTTGTGTACTGAGTCCACCTCTGGGTGGGGCCACAGGATCACCTGAGTCATGAGTCATAAGTCTCTATGGGGTGAGTCTGAAAGATACCACAAAAAAAAACAGTCCTAGATTCTATAGTAATGATGTTATCTATAGGAGCAATTGGGGAAGTCACAAATCTTGTGACCTCTGGCCACATTGATTCCTGAGCAGTAAGGGACTATAGAAACTATACCTACATCTTAGCACAGTTCAGGCCCCTCTCATGATCCTATTCTCTTGGCCTTTCCTACAAAGGTGGTTTTTGGTCCCTGAGCAAGGAGGTAGTTAGCTTTAGGAAGTGACTATTATAATCCTTTCTTTCCAGTTAAACTATAAACTACATTCCTCCCCAAAGTTCAATTGGCTTAAGTCCAGGAATGACCAAGGACAGCTTGGAGGTCAGAAGGAAGATGGAGTCAACTATGTCAGATTCCTCTTGTCATAATTTTGCCAAGGCAGTTTCATTACAAGTAGTAGTTCCCTTTCCTCTTGATTTTTACTAAGAAAAGTAGAAGCACAAGCTTCATGATAAATAGCAATTGATGTGTTCAATTTCAGAAAGATGAGGGAGTTTGACCTACTGGAGAGAACATGAGTGCCCAAAGGATAAAAGTACTACTTGGCTCCTGGTTCCAAGACATTTTTTGTATATAAGAATTGAAGGTTGATGTTGTTAGGCGTCCTGATATTTTTATGATTTTTTTAAAATTGAAATTTCTTGATTTTTATTTTGGCAACAAATGTAGTTTTTGTTTTGTTTTGTTTTGAGATGGAGTCTCACTCTGTCACCCAGGCTGGTGATCTCACTCTGTCACCCAGACTGGTGATTTTTCTGCCTCAGCCTCCTGAATAGCTGGCTAATTTTTTTATTTTTAGTAGAGACATGGTTTCACCATATTGGCGAAGCTGGTCTCAAATACCTGACCTTGCAATCTGCCTGCCTCGGCCTCCTAAAATGCTGGGATTACAGGCATGAGCCACTGTGCCCGGCCCAAATGTAGTACTATTTTTAAAACACCGGATAGGCCAACACCATTCAAACAAAACAGGTCTGTGGGCTGAATTTGGTCCAATGGTGGCAGTTTTGTTATACAACAGTTTGCCCTCTTCTCATGGCAATACTATGTATATATGGGAGATTATTCGTTATCAGGACATACAGACCTAAAGCATAGGTTTTCATGGCTAGTATGGATGTAATTTATTGTCTAGTTTCTATACATGGACATTTATATTGATTCCAATCTTTTGCCATTTCATACAGTAGAGAAATAAACATCATCATGCATACATCTTTGCATATGTGGGAATGATTCCACAGGATAAATGCCTAGAAGTAGAATTGCAAAACAAGGGCTTCATAAAACATAATGATAACCACATATAAATGGTGATGGAGGTAAGTTTCTCCTTTTTTTGTGGTTAAAGTCTTTTATCCTTAATTTTTCTTTTTTGTTGTTGTTGTTCAAGTCTTTTGGTTTCTCTTATTTTCTAAAATAACAAGGAAGTAATGATTACAAAGACACTATTTGTACAACCCTACAATCCCAGGAAGATCTACAGTTTGCATAGGTGGGTATAGCAAGTTGCTAACTGGACCTGCCATTGAAATAGTCACCACAATAAACAAAGAAAATTCCAAGAGTCCTGCATTAGGGAATTGTACTGCCAATGACTAGGTCTTCACTTGGTGGTATTGTGAGTGCATGGGTCCAGACTTATGATTCTGACAATTAAGGGAAAAGGAATTTTCTTTATGCTCTGTGTATTTGTGTATGTGTGTGGCATGGGTGGGTTGGGCGTGGGGTGGGTAGCGAGCAGGAGATGAAAGGTGCCTGAGGTAAAAAGGATGCATAGGACCCTTTGATTTTAGTCCCTAAAAATTGGCTTCATAACCTTTCACAGGCCACATCCCTTTTATGGGCTCTAGTTTCCCTTTAAAACATAAAAGGTTTGTGTTGGAAAGGAAAAGGAGTACTTAAAGCCACAAAGCCGACTTATATTACCTAAGGAGAGAATGCAGATAGAGAGGGAGAGGAGCTCAAGATGGCTGGCTGACATCTGGGCCTGCCCAACACTGAGAAATTTGGGAGGGGAGCCAGCAAAGGGGCCTGGGAGCAGCAGTTCAGGACAAAAAGGAGAACGTGACATCCAGAGAGCCAAGAGAAAAAGTGGCTGAAGGAGTGCTCAGCACTGGCATCTCAGCTGAATGCTGCGGCAGGCTCAGGGGCCACAAACAATAGGGAGCTGGTGGAGGCCTTGACGAGGACCATTTCAACAAACTGATGGGCTTAAAATCCAGAAGAAAGTTTGTTTAAACAATTAATGAACAAATCATTTTGACGCCTTTTATAAACCACACAAACTTATTCCAAACCCGTTACTGGCCTAATTGATTGAAGTCCCTTTCCGACCTGATCCTCAGAGATTCTAAGGGACTTGGCCTATCCACGACTCTTCCTCTTGCTTCTCACCTCCCAAGATTGCCCTCGGGATGTGAAAGTGCTTTCAAACAAAGATGCCCAACAAAGAAGGTAGGCAAATGTGCAAGAATTAGTTTGTATTAATCTATTACTGTATTTCACCTTGCACTCCGTGCTTCGTGCTTCGTTTCCTTCGTGCTCCCTCAATATCCAGCTCTTAATAAATTCATGGCTCCCGGTGAGCATTCACCACTTCTGATTCCACGCCTTTAGCCCTTCCCGTCCCCGCCCAACTCTCGCTCCCTCCCCTGGCCAAATCTCTAACCCTCAAGGCTAATTCTGAATTCCAAACCGGAAGTAAGAGGGCGGGGCCACGTGACAGGCGATGGATTGCGCCAGTCCGTTCCCGATGCACTATGCGCATGCGCTAGTCCCCGCGGACCGTTCGTGCTGCCCTCCTAGAAAGGGTGAAGTGGTTGTTTCCGTGACGGACTGAGTACGGGTGCCTGTCAGGCTCTTGCGGAAGTCCATGCGCCATTGGGAGGGCCTGTGCCGCGGCTCTGTGCCCTTGCTGCTGAACGCCTCTTCCTGGGTCATTCCTGGACCGGGAGCCGGGCTGGGGCTCACACGGGGGCTCCCGCGTGGCCGTCTCGGCGCCTGCGTGACCTCCCCGCCGGCGGGATGTGGCGACTACGTCGGGCCGCTGTGGCCTGGTAAGTGCAGGCTCTAATCTGGCCCTGTTAATTCTGGGGCCTCTTGAGAGTGGGGTTGTCTTATCTCTATGTCCAAAATGTGCAGATAACTCTCAGGCCAGGCCGAGCGCAGTTGGAGAATTCCCAGATGTTCTTAAGGACCCAGAATGACAGGAGCCCTGCCTGGGCTGACGTTCGGAGCCGGCTTCAATTCTGGTCCTTGTCTCTGGCCCTATCCAACCCGAAAATTCTGGACGCCTCTCAATCTTGGCCTGTCTCTATTGTCCTTCTGTCTCTGCCCTTTACACTCTTGTGTCCTCAGTGTTCTGTCTTTCTCTGGTTGCCTTTTTTGCCTTTTTTCTGTCCTCTCCATGCCAGGTTTGGCTCTGTCCATGAGTCACCTCTCTCCACATTTCTCCTAACTCTCGCTGTCTTCTTTTTCTTCCATTTCCACGCCATGCGTACATTGCATCTTCAGGTACCTGGGCTCTTCTGTCGGGTAAAGGGGCGTCCGTCTCTTTCCCTAGCCCGCTGATAGGAGTCAGAACTAGAGCAGTGACGCACACGGTGTCAGAGGTGGTGATTCGAGATGCCCTTTCAATAGCAGCTTTTTTCAGTGTGTAGAGAGTGAGACTTGCTTTTTGATGCAAGGTTGTGAACGTGGCACCACCGTTCAATCATTGTTGCTCTGGGCTGGTTTAATTCTAAAAAGAAAATCATAGAAATCTTTTCATTTCTGTGGGTTACTATATGCATTGTAATGAGTTTAAATTGGATTTTATAGGAAATTTTGTTCTAATATCCTTAGATACCTTCAAGCTTAGCTCATTGTTGAAGGCATTTGGTAGGAAGTAATATGCATCAAGCAAAATTGGAAAAACGTGGTTTTCCTGAATTAACTTATAAACACTTGTCTTGAATTTTTTCCAGACCTTTTTAAGTGTTGTAGATAATTTACCGTGTTTATAAGGAATGGAATGTATTTGTTAGTTTTGTTTTGTTTTGAGCCGGAGTCTCGCTCTGTCGTCCAGGCTGGAGTGCAGTGGCGCGATCTCCGCTCACTGCAACCTCCACCTCCCGGGTTCAAGCAATTCTCCTGTCTCCGCCTCCCTAGTACCTGGGATTACAGGCGCCCATTACCACGCTTGGCTAATTTTTGTATTTTTAGTAGAGACAGAGTTTCACCATTTTGGCCAGGCTGGACTGGAACTCCTGACCTCATGTGATCCACCCTCCTCGGCCTCCCAAAGTGCTGGGATTACAGCCGTGAGCCACCGCGCCCGGCCCAATTTGTTTTATATACTGGAGTCCAAAATGCAGAACTAGACGAGATACAATAGTTAACGGTGTTAGTTAATTAGAATTATTGCATAGGTATTTTTAATCTCACGGAATTTTAGTCTTTGTGTAAGTTCACAGCCCTTGGTATTAAAGTAAGTTATTTACAACCTTTGCATTTCTACTTCTCAATATTGAGCGGGGAAACGTATCTGATTTTCTTTAACTAAAAAGAGAAAAGCCTGCAGAAGACGGCATTCTCTGTTGGAGCGGTTAAGGTGTGTAGGAAGAACTACAAAGATGGAGTTTTAAAACCAACTGATTTGTAAGTGGTATTTATTTAATTGGATGTCATTGGGCTAAATTATTTCTAAAGTTACCATGGATACTATTGAGTCATGGCTTAAAAATGTCTCCTGGTGATGGCACAGTTTAGCTACCTAAAGAAGTAGAGATGTGGGAAGCCAGAAGCCCCAAACTCTGGAATCTGTCTTTTGCTATAGTTCCTTTGCATGTTGTGAAAGAATACAGTTAAATTCCTGCTCCCTAACAGATGAGAGCATAAGCATTTTTTTGACATACATATATAAATGCGTGCTCATGGACATGTGAAAAGATCAATACTAACATTTATTTGGGTGCAATAAATAATTTGTGTAAAATTATTTTTAAAAGAATTACATATCAGGAAATGATATATTGATTAAAAGTGATGGTCATTGAACAAGAGAGTAGTTGATTTCTAGGGGAAACCTATTTTGCATCATATTTGATTTTTAGTTTTGACTGAATATTGAAGTCTATATTCAAAATTCTTTTCCTTTAGAACTGTAAAGGCATTGCTACATTTTCTTCTAATGTAAGTGTTTGGTGCTGCTGAGAATTCTCATGACAATCTGTTTTTTTCGTCTTCATGATTATCTTGTTTTTCCCTTCACGGAACCTCTTAGGGTCTTTATCCGTTATCCTAAATTTCTCAAGGCTTGGACCAGATGTGGGTTTGGTTTTCTTTTCTTTTGCTACTCACGTGACTTGGCTCACTCAGTGGGCCTTTCCCTTTATCTTTCTTCATTTCTGAGAAGTTTTTTTCTCTTATTTTTTTATTTTCTTCCTTTCATTTTTCCTGTTCTTTTTCTTTCTAGACATCTCTTAGGTGGATAGTGGTCCTCTTAGATTGATCTGTTATGTCCGTGATTTCCAAAATAAGACCTTTACTCATCGTCTGTTAAAAGGAAAAGCATACATGTACCCTATGTATGTATGCACACTTTTTTATTTTTAAATTATATATGTATCTGTACCAATTATTTACATTGTAAGTCAACCCTAACATAATCTTAAAGGATAAGATACAAAACATACTGCATCTAGAAGCTTCAGTACTTTCTTCCTGAATTCCAGTAGATCCTGTTGTTCATCCCACGGGATGCCTTCCGCCCCCATCCTCCCGCTCCCTTTGGATACCACATTCCCACATCTCTGCATAACTTAACTTTCCTTTTATGTTTTTCACCTTTTTTCTTTGCTTTTTATGTCCTAGGAAATTTCCTTAATTCATTTTATGATTTTACTGTTGATTTTTTTTTAATACTGGCCATTGCAACTTTATTTATTTATTTATTTATTTAACACAGGGTCTTGCCATCTTGTCCAGGCTGGCCTCAAACTCCTGGGCTCAGGTGATCATCTCACCTTGGCCTCCCAAAATGCCGAGATTACAGGCGTGAGCCACCACATTAGGTGGCAACTTAAATTTTTTATTTTTATTTTTCCTTTTAGAGGGCACCTAGCACTGAGTATTGCAACTTTCATTTCCATGAACTTTTAAAAACATTTATTAAACTCTTAAAGACATGTTTAATTCTGTACACTTTCTATTGTTCTTTGATTGCTGTTTTTGAATAACAACAAGGAGTACGCATTGGCATTTTGATGGTATCCTCTTAATAGTCACAATAATAGTTCCCTTGGCATGCTGTATACCCTCAAGTCTTAAATGTTTTGTATGCAGCTATACATTGACAGTGGAATGGTCTTGCTCCAACTGGATCAGCAAGAACATAAAGAATCATTTAGCTGGTACAAAGCTGCGACTTGTGAATTCCCTGTTAACACCAAAGAGACGTGTGAGACTCATAGCGAAACTAAAGATGACTTGTGAGTTCCACACTGAGACCAAATAAGTCTTTATGATGGTGACAGAGAGTGGTGTCAATGGCTAAAGTTTTGGTCAATCTCTCTAAATTGAGGTGCTGACCAAAATGGGGAACTTAACTATATTAGACATAATTTTGAGAAACATGGGTATGTAGATGGTAATGGAGGAAATGGGTGTAGATGAGATTGCCTAGGGAGAGTGAGAAGTACGTTAGGTCTAAGCCCTGATGAGTTCCCAACGTTTCCAAGGTAGCTGAGGATACTGAAAATGAGTGGCCAGTGAGATAGAGGTAAAACTAGAGACTGCCCAAGGAAGAGGAAGTTTCAACAGTGAGGAGGTGTCAGCGTTGTCAGGAATTGCTGAGAGGTTAGATGAAACCAGAATTGAGCAAAATGGCCATTGGAAGCCTGCGGTGCCCTCAGTAAGAGCTGTTTCACTGAAGTGATAGAAATGGAAATCGGGCTGGGCACAGTGGCTCACTCCTGTAAATCCAGCACTTTGGGAGGCCAAGGTGGGCGGATCACCTGAGGTCAGGAGTTCGAGACCAGCCTGGCCAACGTGGTGAAACTCTGTCTCTACTAAAAATACAAAAATCCAGCACTTTGGGAGGCCAAGGTGGGCGGATCACCTGAGGTCAGGAGTTCGAGACCAGCCTGGCCAACGTGGTGAAACTCTGTCTCTACTAAAAATACAAAAATTAGTCGGGTGTGGTGACGGGCGCCTGTAATCCCAGCTACTCAGGAGGCTGAGGCAGGAGAATCGCTTGAGCCCCGGAGGTGGAGGTTGCAGTGAGCAGAGATCGAGCCATTGCACTCCAGCCTGGGTGACAGAGCAATACTCTGTTTCAAAGGAAAAAAAAAAAGAAATGGAAATCAGGATGGTTTGGCTTTTATTTTAATAAAATAGCTAGAGCAGGGAAATGGGGTACTTTTTTTTCCCTTTTAAGATGAGAGATAGCCGGGTGTGGTGGCTCACACCTGTAATCCCAGCACTTTGAAAGGGAGGATCGCTTGAGCTCAGGAGTTTGAGACCAGCCTGGGCAACATAGCAAGACCTTGTCTCTACTAAAATTAAAAAAAAAAATTAACTGGGCATGCTGGCACACACCTCTAGTCCCAGCTATGTGTGAGGCTGAGGCAGGAGGATCACACTTAGCCCAGATAGTCGGGGCTGCAGTGAGCCCTGATAATGCCATTGCACTCCAGCTTGGGCAACAGAGCAAGACTTTATCTCAAAAATAAATAAATAAATAAATAAATACCCTGTCTCACAAATAAATAATAAAGATGGGAGGAGAGATTTGACTTAAGATTCCTCAAAGGGCAGGAGGAAAGAGAATTCCAAACAGCGATTCACCTTTAATGGGAGGAAGATCGCTTAATTTTATGGGTAGAAGAGGATTGGTGGAGATACAGTATGTGAACAGCTTTTATATGAGGAAGTTGAACATGTGTCATTGTAATAGGTTCCACTCTCTGTGAAGTAGAGGACAAGGTCATCTACTGAGAGTTGGGGGAGATCAAGAGAGATAAGGGGAGATCAGAAGAGCTTGGAGAACAAGAAATACTCCTAGCAGAGAATGGAAGAATGAATTGCTAAGAGAGATGAAGTAGGATTGTTAAGTAATTTTGAGGGCCTTGTTGAGATGTGCTTGCAGTTGGGTGTAATTTTCTCCAGTAGTGCTTTATTTCCCTGGGTACAGGCATAGAGAAAAACAATAAGGCTTATGTAGGGTTTGTATTTTGTTGGACAAGTCAAACACAAAAGTCAGAGGACAAGGGAGTTTAGAATATTTGCAAAAGAGTTATTGAAATGATGAACCATATAATCTAAGGTGGATAAGTGGGTGAATAGATAAGGAGCATGTGAATAGGTAAGGAGAAGAAAGAAATATTCCATTATTGATTGTTGACAGTGACTCTCTAATACAGCTATTATGCCATCTTAACTGATTAAGAAACTAAGGCTTTAGGAAATTCATAATTTGCCCTAACTGCACAGCTAGTAAGCAGTGAAAATGTGATTGGAACCAGAGTTCTTCTGACTCAGTAGACTAAATGGATGTAAGGATGTAGTTGAAAGAAGGGTGAGCTAAATGTTGTGGAACCATGAGCTCTTTCTCTGGTTGATATGCCTGTCTGTAAGTGATAACATGGGTCACCCTGGATAAACCCTTGTGATGATCAGTGACTTTCCTTTGTCCTTCCTCCTATGCCTAGTCTGCCATTCCCATATCCTTTCCTTTTCCCTTTTCCTTTCTCATTGCTGCCACCTAACTTTAGGCTCTTCCCCTTACATCTGGGTAACTGAAATAAGATCACCTTTTTGTTCCCCTTCTGATCCACCTTGACCTAACATTATCTTTACTATTTTCTTTAAATTACTGTTTCGTTAGTCTTATTCTACTCAGGAACTCTCTGTAGTTCCCCATTGCCTACAAAACAAAGTTGAGCCTCAGCCTTGTATTCAATGACTGTTCAATTGGATATTCAGTCCAGTTTTACTCCTCCTATGACCCTTCTATGCAGGCTCCTTGGGTCTTTTGCCCTTTCATTGTCTTATCTCTGTGCTCTTCTTTCTCTTTTTAATTTAATTTTATTTTTTTACATTTTTGGTTTTATTTTTTGTTTCTTTTTTTTTGTTTTGTTTATTAAACCTCCATCACACTTCATCCTATAGAGTTTTGAACCAGAGCATGGTGCATTATCATCCAGGGGCTCTGGAGGAAGTGGCAGGGAATCCAAAATGTCACCTTCGCTTCTTATCTGGGGCCACATATATTTCTGCATCTGCTGCTTCCCACACTCTTGCCCACAAGTGTTGCTTGTGGAAATAATTTGAGATTTACTGTCTGGCTGACCCTAGTTTCAATCTCTTTTCCACCATTTGCTAGTCATTCTACCTTAGGCAAAATATAGTATTCAAAGAAAACTTCGGACAAGTTAAATTTGACGGAGTTCAATTGAGCAAAGAAAAGAAATTCCCAAATTGGGCAGTCTCCAGAATCACTGCAGATTCAGAGAGACTCCAGGGGTGCCTCATGGTCAGAACAAATTTATAGACAGAAAAGGTAAAGGGACATACAGGAATCGAAATTGAGACATAGAAACAGTGAGATTGGTTACAGCTCGGTGTTGACCGTATTTGAACGCAGTTTGAACACTCAGCGGTCTATGAGTGGTTGAAGTATGGCTGCTGGGATTGGCCAACACTCAGCTGTTACTACAGATGCATACTATGCAGTTAGGTTTTCAGTTTTGTCTTCCTATTAAGCTAGGTTAGAGTTTGTCCACAAGGATTCAAATATAAAAGTACGGAGTCCTTCTCAGGCCATGTTTAGTTCGCTTTAACAATTCCCCCTTTTTGGTCAGCCCCTCAATTTAGAGAGACTGACCAAAACTTTAGCCATTGACACCACTCTCTGTCACCATCATAAAGACTTATTTGGTCTCAGTGTGGAACTCACAAGTCATCTTTAGTTTCACTATGGAGTCTCACACGTCTTCTTTGGTGTTAATAGGGAATTCACAAGTCAGCTTTGTATCAGCTAAATGATTCTTTATGTTCTTGCTGATCCAGTTGGAGCAAGACCATTCCACTGTCAATGTATAGCTGCATACAAAACATTTAAGACTTGAGGGTATACAGTGCGCCAAGGTGACTATTCTTATGACTGTCAAGAGGATACCATGAAAATGCTAAGGTGTACTCTTTAAGTTCTTAAGAAATGAACTGAACCAAATTAGCCAAGTTAAGGTTCAGACAATATAAGCAGTTCAGCAGCATTAGGGTCTAATTGGTCAGAGTCTTCATGTGGAGTATGATAGTGCTTAAGGATCATCGTGCGCTATAAAGTAGCTTGACTTAAAGAGGTAATCATTTTCATTGTTACACTGGTAATACAAATCATAACTTGGAAACCTACTAGAAGAAATACAAAGATTAGAAACCCGTGGAAAACCCAAGTTTGCCATTCATCACTTAGGATGCCTGCAAACCAACTGTTAGTAGCTCCTATAAACATATCATGTGTTCCTTTCTCTTGAGAGATTCCTTTAATGTACTTGGTGGCAGTGTCTAAGGAAACAGCAGTATCAGCCACCTTTTTAATTAAGCTTTCTGTAGTAACAGAATCAGGGGAGAGATAAGTACAAAATTCAGTTTTGTTAAACACCATATAACATAGGCCTCCAGCTTGAGCAAAAAGATCTAAGACTGTATGATCTAACATTAAGTGTTTTTGTTGAATATGTATGTTGTCATGTCCCTTTCTGAGAGTAGCTTCTACCCATCTGAAACCCTGGGAGGTCTGACTGGCTACAAAATCCAAGATTTTTCCCAATACACAAATTAGCTTTGAATTTCGTACAAACGGTACTTCACTACCACCAAGAGTGAACCCCTAGGAACCCCACTGGAATCTTTCCCCAGTAGAAACTAGCTTATCCTTGTCCATTTCGAGGCTAGTGCTAATTTCATTTTTTGATCATTTTGGCCTCCAATCATAAGAGCTATCATGAGAATTTTCAGGGGAAGCAATTGGAAAGGCAGGAGCAGGCCAGCAAGGAGGCAGAACAGAATATGCAGATTCTCCACAGACCCAATATAGACCCTCAGGTTGGAAAAGGGGGCCACCTAGTTGTATTTGAGCAGGGATCATTCAGGTTTGTTCAACCATAAATCTGTGTAGCTCCTGAATATCATCCAGTAGGAAATTTACTTTTCTGTGGCCCCTTTATAGTGTGTTGTAAGGGTGTATAACCAAATCTAGTAAAAAGAGACACTACTGGATTGAATCTGGTTACATTATACAAGCAATATTTCGTACTAACATAAGTAATTCCCAGATCTTGAGTGTGTGATGCCTGCAAGCCCAGTATACATTTTGCAGACATCACTTAGATTGGTTTTTTATATTTAGTGTAATCGACTTATCAATTGAAAGAGTATTGTTTTTAGTGAGTGTAGGAAAGCAAGTACTAGTGATGTTTAGAGTATCAAGAATAGCTTTCCATTCTTCCCTTGGAGTTTCAGGGTGACTCACTGGGAAATGTGGAGGGGGCACTGGCACCCATGGAATCGTTTCCTGATTTTTTGGAGTTAGCCCACAAACGCAATAATTACCCTAGAGCGTAAGCTCGAGCTGAAGCCATCCACTGACTATGGTCCCATGGATTTTTATGTAAGGAAAAGGAAAGGATTAGGGCAAAAAATGAGGAAAACAGAAAAACACATGAGGCTTTCATGGTGGCAGAGAAGTCTTGATCCGTGATCTTGAGAGAGCTACTGCAACTAGGATGCTGTCTGCTTCTGGGGAGAGATTTCCCTGGTCAACTTTTCCTTAAAGTCTCCAACACATGTACAGTTCCAGCAGTCTGAAGGGACCCTTTTGACCTGTGAGATGTGGACCCATGATTCAAAGCCCTGAAGCGTCACTGCACTCTGGGTAGTGAGAAGAACTTGGTATGGTCCCATCCAACGAGGTTCAAGAGTGATCTTCCTCTGATGTCATTTCCAGAAGGCCCAGTCTCCAGGTTCCAGACCATGGAGTTGATTGTCCTCAGTTGGTGGATGTCAAAACGCTTCCTTTACCTGGTGGAAGTATACTTTGGCATAATACATTAAAGCCTTGCAGTATTTAGTCATATCAGAGTTTAAGAGCAGGAGAAGCATGAGATGCTATTAGGGACATGGGCCTCCCAGTGACTATTTCATAAGGAGTCAATTTATATTTTCCAACAGGAGTGAATCTGATTGACATTAAAGACAAAAGGTAGTACCTTTGGCCAAGGCAACTCAATTGATTTAGTTAACTTGGCCAGTTTCAGTTTTCAGATGCCATTTCTCTTTCAACCTTTCCGAAAGACTGAGGGTTATAAGGACAATGGTAATGCCACTGTGTCAGTAACACCTTATTTAACTGCTTTATAACTTGCCCAGTAAAATGAGTTCCTCTATCACTGGAGATTTTTAGAGGGATCCCCCCATAAAGGAAAAACATTGTCTTGATAATTTCTTAGCTGTGGTCACAGCATCAGCTTAGGCCTTTATCCAGGCAGAAAACATGCAAACTATTACAAGAACATACTGATACCCCATTGAGGGTGGTAACTGAATGAAGTCTATCTGTAAATGTTCAAATGGTCCATCAGGTGGGAGAAGTATACTACCTCAAGTTTTTCCAGGATTATGAGTTTGACAAGTCAAACATTGATTATAAACCATTTTAGCAATTTTGGAACAGTCACCCCACCAGTACTTTTTCATAATTTGGATCATTTTGTCTGTTCCATGATGAGCTGTGGGGTGCAGAGCTTTCAGTAATGGAAGATTCAAGGAGGACCAGGTGGCCGTCCGGGCCCTCTGTGAGTCCTCCCTTCACGTTAAAGTTACATCCTTTTAGATTTGTTTTTCCAAATCAGATGCATTGCACTGTTCAGTAGGTCATCATAAGGAATTTGGCTTAATCTTATGGAGTTCATTCACATTGCATATCTCGATGGTTTCAGCACTAGCTGATTTAGCATAAAAATCTGCTAAAGCATTTCCCTGATATTTGGGTTCATTTCTACAAGTATGAGCTTCAATCTTAATAACAGCAATCTGCATTCATAACGGGATAGCAGAAAGGAGCTCATCTGTTTGGAGTCCATCATTGATGGGGATCCCACTAGAGGTGAGAAACCTTTGTAGTTTCCATATCATACCAAAATCACGTACTACTCCAAAAGCGTATCTACTTTCCATAAATTTTTACTGACTTGTCCTTAGCTATATGACATGTTCAGGTAAGGGCAGAAAGCTCTACAGGTTGGGCTGACTTGAATTAAGAGTTCCCTTCTCTATTAACTCATTTTTGGTAGCAATAGCATATCTTGCCTGATTTTTTTTTTTTTTTTCTGAGTTTTTGTCATAGGACCCATCAACAAAAAATAGTAATTTCAGGATGATCCAGTGGCGTATCTTGTATATCAACACGAGGGACCACTATTTCTGACACTACACTTACACAATTGTGGTCTTCACCATCATCAGGCAGAGATAGCAGAGTGTCTGGGTTAAGTAGATTACAGCCTTTTAGATGAAGATTAGAAGGAGATAGGAGAAGTAATTCATAAGATGTTAGTCTACTTGCTGAAAAATTCTGGGTTTGATTGGAATTTAATAGACTTTCCACAGCATCTGGGACTTGCAAATTAAGTTCATTTTGTGAAACCAGATCTGATGAAGCTTCTACCAGCTTGGTGGCTGTGGCTACTGCTTTTAAACAATTAGGATATGCCTTAGAGACTGGGCCTAATTGCAGGCTGTCGTATGCAGTGGTCCTATGTTTAGCACCGTGTTCATGAGTAAGGACTCCTAATGCCTGATGGTAACACTCATGAACAAAGTGAAAGGTGTAGTGTAATTTGGAAGTCCTAAATCTGGGGGGCTGTTGTAAGGCCAACTTCATTTGGCTAAAAGTCTGCTTATGACGATCTTCCCAAAATAAAGGCTCTGGTACAGCATTTTTAGTGAGCTCATACAGTGGTGAAGCTATTTAGGAAAGAATTTGGAACCCAGGATCTGCAATATCCTGCAAGCCTAAGAAATGCTTTTGTCTTTTGGTTGCAGGTTGAGGAAAACTTTAAAAAGTTTTTATCCTCCCAGGTGAGAGGGAAATCCCTTCAGCAGCCAAGTCATGTCCCAAATAGTGGACTTTTTTTGAAAATTGAAGTTTTGGCCAGGCGTGGTGGCTCACGTCTGTTATCCCAGCACTTTGGGAGGCTGAGGCGGGCAGATCACCTGAGGTCGGGAGTTCAAGGGCAGCCTGACCAACATGGAGAAACCTTGTCTCTACTAAAAATACAAACTTAGTTAGCCAGGTGTGGCGGCACATGCCTGTAATCCCAGCTACTTGGGAGGTGGAGGCAGGAGAATCGCTTGAACCCAGGAGGTGGAGGTTGAGGTGAGCCAAGATCGCACCATTGCACTCCAGTCTGGGCAACAGAGCGAAACTCCTCCTCAAAAAAAAAAAAAAAAAAAGGAAAAAAAGAAAACAAAGAAAGAAAGAAAAGAAAAGAAAATTGAAGTTTTTCCGTTGAAGCCTTGTGACCTTTATATCCAAGTTGCTGTAAAAGGTAAACGGAGTCAATTGCCGAGCACTGCTTAATAGGAGAGCATAACAATAAGTTATCTACATACTGAATGAGAGTATAATTTTGAGGAAACTATAGTGTCATTAGGTCCTGATGCAGTGCCTGGGGAAAATATGAAGGGGCTGCAGTAAACCCTTGTGGTATTACATTCCAGGGGTATTGCTGATTTTTTCCAAGTAAAGGCAAACAAATACTGACTTTCTTTAAGGAATGCTCAAGAAGGCTGAGCCAAGATCTAGTACTGTGGACAACTTGGAATTAGTGGGTACATTAGGTTATAAAGTATTAGGATTTGGGACTACAGAAAATATTGGTATTACAATTTTATTTATTGCCTATAAATCTGGTACAAATCTCCAGCCTCATCTATTTGGTTTTTTAACTGGTAGGATTGGAGTGTTACGGGGCTGGTACATGGAATTATGAGTCCTTGTTTAATTAAATCTTCTACAATTGGTGAGAGCCCTTGAATTGCTTCAGGTTTTAGTGGATATTGGGGTAATTAGGCAAAGGTTAAGAATGATCTATTTGTACTTTTATAGGTTCTACACTTTTAATTCTTCCTATATCAGTTGGGGAAGAGGCCCATAAACATGTAGGTGTTTTCAAAAGATCAGGGATATTACAGGCTTGAGTTTCAATCTTATCAATTTCTGCCTGTAAACAGCGTAACAATTCTGGTTCAGGAGAATCAGGAAACTCTTAAGATTATTTCTCTTTCTGAGGAAAATTGTATGTGCCCTTTTAGCTTTGAAAGTAAATCTTGCCCTAACAAGTTTACTGGAGCAGTATCACATAGTAAAAAAGTGTGGTTTTCTGAAATGGGGCCCAGAGTTACTTGGATGGGTTCAGATATGGGGGCCTCTTCAACTGGGTTTGAAACCCCTACCACAGAAATGACCTTTTTGCTCGTTTGGGATTTGTTGGCTTATTAAAGTGGGATTTATGGTAGCTAGAGTAGCCCTGGTATCCATGAGGACTGTACACGACTCCCTCTTTCTTTTAACCTCTGTTTCCTCATGTTCCTTTACAGGTATTACGGGGAGCAATCCACCAGAGTCCCTTGGAGCCTCCTTAAAGTTGATTATTGTCAGGAGGACTAAGGTTTCCTGGGCTCCCTCTAGTGGTAAAACAGTGTGGCCTGGAGGGAGGTTTATCGGCGGACAATCCCTTTTCCAGCCCCGGTTGTTTGCAATACGGGCAGACATCTTGGGGTAAATAACTTCTTGTTCCAGGACCTCTTGATTGTGATTTAAAATGAGGACAAGATGGTCCCTTTGGTCCCGGTCCCTGTAACTGTTCTAAATGAAGGGGCATAAGCTTGTTAGCCTTTTGAGTTTTTTCTTGCCCTAGAGTCCTCTCAAAATGTTCGGCTAGGCTGGGCACGATGGCTCATGCCTGTAATCGCAGCACTTTGGGAGGCCGAGGTGGGCAGATCACGAGGTCAGGAGCTCAGGACCATCCTGGCAAACACGGCGAAACCCGGACTGTACTACAAATACGAAAAAATCAGCCGGGCGAGGTGGCGGACGCCTGTAGTCCCAGCTACTCGGGAGGCTGAGGCAGGAGAATGGCGGGAACCCGGGAGGCGGAGCTTGCAGTGAGCTGAGATCCGGCCACTGCACTCCAGCCTGGGCGACAGAGCAAGACTCCGTCTCAAAAAAAAAAAAAAAATTCAGCTAAGGCCACCAATTCAGTCACATCTCTAACTTCCCATTGCAATTTATGGTTTTTAATTAAACTGCTACTGGAGTCCATTTATAAATAAAGCAGTTAATGCTGTTTCAGCCCCTGCAGGGAATACTCCTTGCTGTACTTTGAGTTCACAAAGCTTCACAAACAATAAGTGAGCTCTGTAACCTGAAACTGGTTCCTCCTCTTTTGTTTTGTTTGTTTGTTGGCTTACAAGATTGTATGATGGACCAATTTTTTGTGGAAAAATTTTAGGAACTGAATGAAAAGATTTTCAGCAGTTTTTCTAGGTACTTTTGGTCCTTCTCGTGAGGAGCTTTTGGAGGGGCCTCTAATATCATCCTCCTCAGGTTTGTCCGGTTCTGCTGCTGCCATCCATTTCCGACCTTCACCAGCCCCCAGTATCATGTGAATAAATTGGTAAATTCAGGAAGTCCTGGATCGTAAGCTGCTATTAGCATTCTAAATTCCTCAGTAAATTTTTGAGGCTTCTCCCTTGGACCAGGGAAGTCCTTCACAATGGGGCTAAGCTCAGTTTTAGACTATGGAGTGAAAGTAGTTACAGCAGGTGAGGCCTGACTGATCAGAAGGTCTCACTTTGTAAGGCGTCTCTCTAACTTCCTTTTTTTTTAAATCATCTTCAGGGTAAAAGTGTAATTTAACAAAAAGATTAGTGGACTCAGAATATGTGGGTAGAGACGGACAAAGAGAAGGAACAATTGAGGTTAGGTCAGTCAGAGTACAGTCCTCTTTCTTCATCTCCTTGGTCTATTGCTTAAGCTTTTCATTTGCTTTTTGCAAAGAATCTTTTAAGGAGGCAAGTTTTGATTCACTTAGTCTTTTAGAGGCCTTTGCATATCCATGAAAGAATACATCCCACTATATTTGTGGGGGCTTTGATCCCCCTTTTTCTGATATGCCTTGCAAACAAACAATTTTATCCAAATTAAAACTTCTCCATTGTGGCCATCTTAATTCTAAGTTTTCTTTGGTGAGGTTAACCCATTTTTTCTAAAAATGCACACATTCTGGGCCCATAATTTTTATACATAAAATTAGCTGGAGTCCCTGAAGATGGAGTCCCAGACTCCTTGGATTGAGACGATCCCATTATTAAATAAGGTACCTATCAGAGGTCTGAGGCCTCTAACTTAATCCAATCCAGTTACTTATCCAATCCAATTTGGTCTTGGATCCAGTCCAGGCTAAGTATTGCTCAAGTAAACTCAGAGAGCTCAAAACACAAGTTATTGGCACTCGGAATCCAAGAGAAAACTCACCTATGACCTCCAGTTACATTCAAGACACCAGTGAGTGCAGTGGGCTCAGCAGGTACCTCACGTGGTCACCTGGTGTTCCTGGGGGTTGCCGGAGTTTTTCTTCAAATCACACTTCTGACACTAGATCTGTTAAAAGAAAACTTCAGACAAGTTAACTTTGATGGAGTTTAATTGAGCAAAGAAAAGAAACACTTTGCAAATCAGGCAGCCTCCAGAATTGAATGCCGTTTGAACACAGCAGTCTATTAGTGCTTGAAGTATGGCCACTGGGATTGACCAACACTCGGCTATTATTGCAGATGTATACTACTCAGTTAGGTGTTCAGTTTTGTCTGCCTATTATGCTAGATTATGTTTCATCCACTAGGACTCAAATATAGAAGTATGGAGTCCCTCTCAGGCCATATTTAGTTTGCTTTAACAATACTTAAAGAAAAAATTGTAAAATAAGGGTACTTACCTTACTGGATGCTTCTGAGACTTAATATTTACATAGTTACACTGTAGTGAAAACAGCTAGCGTAATGTCTGGTATGTATAGGAACACAAGAGATACCGCTTTCCCCATACCATTCTTCTTTACAGCATTGCTTCTGTTTTCCTTGATTCCTTTTTTTTTTTTTTTTTGAAGATGGAGTCTCACTCTGTTGCCCAAGCTGGAGTGCAGTGGTGCGATCTCAGCTCACTGCAACCTCCGCCTCCTGGATTCAAGCAATTCTCCTGCCTCAGCCTCCTGAGTAGTTGAGATTACAGGCACACACCACCACACCCAGCTAATTTTTGTATTTTTAGTAGAGACGGAGTTTCACCATGCGCAGGTTGGTCTCAAACTCCTGACCTCAGGTGATCCGCCCACCTTGACCTCCCAAAGTGCTGGGATTACATGTGTGAGCCACCATGCCCAGCTTCCTTTTTCTTAAGAAGTTTCCAGTCCCATGTATTTAAAGGAATTAATATTTTTTAACTACTTAGAATCAAGACTGGCCCTGATTATTAGTAAGCAACTAATAGTAAGCAGGCAACTATATATGCAACTATGAGCATATGTTAAGATATGGTTGTTGGTAACCTTTCATTCTCTTCAGGAAGAAGAGGGTGGAGCTCTACAGTGAACGTGTACATTTAAATTCTATTCTCTTTGGGGCTTTTTTGCTACTTTCATTTTTCTGGGGATCCAGGTGCTTGAGTTGGGATTGATTAACTTCCTTAATTTCCACCCCTGTGCTGTCAGGATCAGGAGACATAGATGAAGGTGTTCTAAACTGCTAGAAATTTTGTTTTTGAAAGCAAAAGTTTGCATGCATTTTTTTTTTTTTCAACTTTTACTTACAGTGAATAGTAGTTAATAAAATAAGTCCCTGCCTTTTCTCTCTTTGGTTTCAATTCCTGAGACCAGGATCATAGCCCACATATTAGAGTGGAGTCCCACTGCTTTGGTTTGAATCCTGCCTTTATTTCTTATGTCAGTGTGACTTTGGGCAAGTTATTTAAGTCTTTGCACCACATTTTCCTCATAAAATGCAGATAATACTAGTACTTTCTACATAGGATTATTAGCAGGATTAAATGAGATAGCGCATGCTGTAACCATGTCTGGCACATAGTCAATGATTAGTGAATGTGAACTATTGTGTGACATTGTGGTTAGTCAGGTATGGGAGTGTGTGTGTTTCCTTTAGTATATTGCTCTTTTCATGTGGTTTCCTTTGTACTGTTACCCTATCTGATCTTTCTTCCATATTCATTTTTCTTTCAGTGAGGTCTGCCAGTCTTTAGTGAAACACAGCTCTGGAATAAAAGGAAGTTTACCACTACAAAAACTGCATCTGGTTTCACGAAGTATTTATCATTCACATCATCCTACATTAAAGCTCCAACGACCTCAATTAAGGACATCATTTCAGCAGTTCTCTTCTCTGACAAACCTTCCTTTACGTAAACTGAAATTCTCTCCAATTAAATATGGCTACCAGCCTCGCAGGAATTTTTGGCCAGCAAGATTAGCTACGAGACTCTTAAAACTTCGCTATCTCATACTAGGATCTGCTGTTGGAGGTGGCTACACAGCCAAAAAGGTGAACTTAACATTCCTACTGGTTTTCCAATTATTGTATCATGATTAAGTTTCTATAGCATAAATCATTTTTCTTTTGTATAGTGGAATACAATTGGGTGTTTAAACATTTATTTTGTGTCTCTGCCATGGACTAGATTGTTTTAATGATGCTAATAGGAAGATACCTTTAGAATCTTACCTATAATTATAGGAAATTAAAATGGCCTAGTGGAAGGAGCACAGGGCTGGGAGTAGGAACACCTAGGTTTGATTGTGAGCTTTGACGTTTAGTAGCACAGATGTGAAAGTCAGGTGACATTCTCACATAAGCCCTTCTTGGCAGCTCTGGGACCAGAAGCAAGGCATCCTGTCTCCCAGTCTGTCTTCCTTCTACCCCACAGCACTGTTTAGAGCAAAATTATGAAACCTGTTTGAAATAAAAGTATATTCTGAATTTTTACATTTCCCATAGTTAACAGAGGAGTGTTTACATGTTTTATGTGCTTGTTTGCTGAGGCCACTTAAATTTGTTTCTTAAAAGTTTTGAACATAATACATTGTTCTTAGTAGATTAATGTGTTTTTATTAAATAGTTTTTCTTTACGTGTTTATTTGGCATGCAGAGCATCTGATTGACACACTTTTCTTATCTTTTAGACTTTTGATCAGTGGAAAGACATGATACCGGACCTTAGTGAATATAAATGGATTGTGCCTGACATTGTGTGGGAAATTGATGAGTATATCGATTTTGGTTTGTATCATGAACATTAAAATACTTTTTTTGGTCATCTCTTGAGGAAAGAGAAGTAGTTGTATTGAGATAGTTTCTTAGCTTATGAACCTAATATATCACAGTTTTATTTTAATGATATATGTAATATAATATCAATGAAAAAATCTGGACAAAAGAAATACCCAATAGTCCATCACTTTACCACAGCTGCCACTAGCCATTTGGAGCATTTTCTTTTAATTATACTTATTATATGTGGTTAGTATCTTTTTAACTTATGGATTGATTGAGACAGGGTCTCACTCTGTCACTCAGGCTGAAGTGCGGTCTTGCAGTCATAACTCACTGCAGCCCTGAACTGGGCTCAAGCCCTCCTTCCGACTCCGCCTCCCTAGTAGCCGGGACTACATGCGTGTGCCACCATGCCTGACTCATTTTTCAATTTCTTGTAGAGATGGGGTCTCGCTGTGTTGCCCAGGCTAGTCTCAAATTCCTTAGCTCAAGGCTCTCACCTAGCCTCCCAAAGCGCTGAGATTACAAGCCTGAGTCACTATGCCTGGCTTGAATTTTTTTCTTTTAATTTTTTTCTTTTCATGAACACTACCACAGAATAAAATTTTAGTTCCCTTTTTAAAAATTATGTAATCATGGTGAATATACACTTTGGTATTTTGTCCTTTGCTATTTAACATATTTTGTCAGCATTTCCATGCTGGCCAAGTAGCCTTTCTGTTAATAATATCATTTTCTGCGTTATGTAATGTTGCCCAGAGCATATTTATTGTGACCCACCTAACTAGCTCCTTTTGAATAGATACCTTGGTTATCTCTACTTTTTGTAGCCAAGTTATTTAAAAGTCTGTTAGTATCCAGAGTAATTTCTTTTCTTAGTTGGCCACTGCTCTCCCTTTTTCAATAGGTGGATGAGAAAAAACTATATTGGATAGCTACGATTGCCAGTAATTCATGGTGATCTTTAAGAAATATATTGTCGTCAAATTTTTTTTTTAATTTTGTCAGATTTCTTAGTTTAGGTGTATGTGGAGGTAGAATTTTTACTTGCACTTATTCACAGAATTTATAAAGATAAAACTGTTCTATGTTGACGAATGTATTTGCGAAAAAAGCACACTTTCAAATTGTTCTTCTGGGATTAATGAGGAGAGCTTTCAACTTGATGTATTTGCCAGTACCACAGCATAGTGACTGAGAGCCTATATTCTGGAGCTAGACTGCCTGGGCTGGAACCCAGGCTCCTCCACTTTCTTGCTGTGTACCTTAGTTTCTCATCTGCAAATGGGGTTGATAATAGTAGCTGTTTTGTAGGGTTGTCAGGAGGATTAAACAAGTTAATACTTTAGCCCTTTATAAGAATAGTATCTGACATATTTTCTTAGTTTCACACTCTGTATGTTTTGATCTTTTCCAGAGAAAATTAGAAAAGCCCTTCCTAATTCAGAAGACCTTGTAAAGTTAGCACCAGACTTTGACAAGATTGTTGAAAGCCTCAACTTATTGAAGGACTTTTTTACCTCAGGTAAGGAAGGAGCTGTTTGATCCAATTTAAAATTTTAAGAACCATGGAGGAAAAATACATGGATTATTTGTTTATTCCCATTTTTTTTTTAAACTAAAATATTTAGTACCAATGAAAAACAGGACTTTTTTAAAAAAGATAAACACAAAATTTTGTTATGCGATGGTTTTAATTTTTGTTTAGCCCAGTAAAATGGCAATTCATAAGCACTTAAACATACTTGGCTTTTAGTGAGGGGGAAAAAATATCACTTGTTCTTGACAAGTAGATGAGACTTCCTATGTATTTGCTTTTCATAAGTGGTTGGACCAATTTGGTGGTTTTTAAATAAATTTAACTATGATAGACCATAATGAGTAGCATTTATTAAGTTTAATCCTGGCATATTTGCCCAATTATTGCCCTATTGTAATATGAAATCTGAGATCTCAGACATCTTTGTTTGCTCATTTCTGTTAAATTTTACATTTGTATTTCCCCTTTTGCTGGTTTTTCACAGGTCACAAATTGGTTAGTGAAGTCATAGGAGCTTCTGACCTACTTCTCTTGTTAGGTGTGTAAACAGACATTTTTGCTGACCTTAACATGCCTTTTAAATGCTTCTAATAAACTAGTTGCAAATAAAATTGCAGACCAAATTTATAATACTGCTTATGCTGAATTTTAAAACCCCAGAACTATATTAGGCAAACTCTTTATCCTTTAGGTGGAAATAATAAAATAATTATTTTGTGATAAAACTAAAATTCTTAAATATGTATGTGTATGATAAGATTAAAGCTGTTAAAAGAAAATTTACTTAGCAAAAATATTTTCTTGAAATAGATCTAATTGTTTTTGATAACTGAAATGAAAAGTAATTTTAGTTTGTCTCATCTGCCCTGTCATGGTTGACATTTAAATTTGTTTTCCGGCCGGGCACGGTGGCTCATGCCTGTAATCCCAGCATTTTGGGAGGCCAGGGCAGGCGGATCATGACCTCAGGAGATTGACACCATCCTGGCCAATACGGTGGAACCTCATCTCTACTAAAAATACAAAAAATTAGCCGAGCGTGGTGGCACGCACCTGTAGTCCTAGCTACTCAGGAGGCTGAGGCAGGAGAATCGCTTGAACCTGGGAGGTGGAGATTGCAGTGAGCAGAGATTGCGCCACTGCACTCCAGCCTGGGGGACAGAGGGAGACTCTGCCTCAAAAAAAAAAAAAAAAAAAAAAAATTGTTTTCCTACTATACATGGTCTGTATTGCCAGTGGTATGTGGCTGAACTGTAAGTACTCTCGTGTAAAATAATCCTTACTAAAGATTGTCTTATTTTTTATTGTAATTTTCAGTTATATATTTTTAATTGTTAGGTTAAACATATGCTGTGATTGCTATAGTTAGTATTTTTTTATTTTCTGCACAGGTTGTCAGTCATGTTCCTTAAAATAAGAATAAAGGCGATTTGATTCTTTGAACCTGAATTGCTGTAAAAATCCATTCACCTTTTCATTGACTCAATGTAATGTGAAATTCAGCTTAGGCTGTTGACATCACTGGAGAATGTAAAGGGTTGCGCATTTATCTTTAAGGTTCACCAGGAGAAACGGCATTTAGAGCAACAGATCATGGATCTGAAAGTGACAAGCATTTTAGAAAGGTAAGTGTAAAAGAGAATTGTTCACGTAGGTAGTCTTGAAAGATTTTTTAAAGTTTTTACTTCTTTGGAAGATTTTAAAATGATAACATCTGAGGAGCAAATTCAAAAGCATCCAAATAGAGGTATTGTTACTAATCTTAGTGCAAAGTACAAGGTATTACGTGGCAGTTCTGGAAATATAATTGAGAAGCCCATTTCCTTCACGTATGTTCTGTGAAACATTAGTTTCAAGGGTTGTCCCCAAGAAAGAGTTTTGTTGTTAAGTGTGTGGGGGGAGAAAGTCTGGTTTAGACAAAGCAAGCAGGCTTCTTTTCTTTCCCTAGGACTTCTCAGACTGTAATACATTCATGCGCATTGTGAATTTCCGAGGAGTCAAAGCATACAGTGTTTTCCCGAATTACTTACCAACAGAACCCTTTTGCTCATGGAACATCTTATAGGGACTAGATTTCACTTTGGGGAAACTATAAAAGGAATAGGAAGTGGGTTATTAGGAAATAAATCAATTCCCCAATATTGATAGTTAACAAAGTTATGTATGGGGTTATTTACGGTGTGTTATTTTCAATACATATTCATTAACAAAATCCATATGAAAGTTATAGGAGAATTGCTGAGGCAGAATAACATACTTCGCTCTGCATTTATAATGCTCATGTATTTACCTGATGTTTTCTGAGTCTTCACTTTTTTCATTCTTTTGGAATTGGTAAAATAACTGATTCCTTGAAAGTTTTTTTCTACATAATACCTAGATAAATAGATTTATAGAAAAAATATTGTATGAATGTTTTAACATTAAATATGGAACGTGTAATTTTTATATTGGAGGTTATTGTAGTTTTAATACATCGAGGAAATAATTTTATGTTTATTTTGGAAGCAGGAGGAAGAAATAATTTCTATAAATAGATTTTCATCTCTTTCCTTGTTCTTCAACTTTGAACTTTTTACATTATATTCCAAATTTTAATTATATTTCAAAAGATGTTTTTCTTTTGCCTTTTAATTTTATCTTTTGGAGAAAAATGTCTGTCAAAATGTATGTACGTGTATTTGTCTTTTGATTTGATCTTTTTTGACACTCTTTTGCATTGACATTATTTTAACCAAAGGACACTCTTTGATTGTTCTTGCTACTGGGGAAAAAAAAAATAAGTAGAAATTAGCTTAATATTTGTGGCTTATTTTGAGTGAAGGCCTTAGCCCTTAAGGCAATTAAATTTAATGTGGAGAGAAGATCTAATCTAATGGGGAGAAGGAGCCTTTGTTACAGGTATGGTAGTATGGTTCTTTGAGTGACAAGATTTCTGTTTGCCAAATTGGTAATGGCGAGGTCTGTATGTCAGTTTTCTCTCTGATATGGCCTAGGATCACTTTGGTGAATGAAAAACCTGTTTAAGGGCCTGACTGAGATAATTCTCTTAAAACCCTACTAAGATTGTAAATGAATAATCAGTAATTGAACAGAAGCTCTGCAATAGAAAAGAAGCCAGATAATTATTTTTGGAAGTTTAATTATATTTACAGATTTTATTTTATACAATAGACATGGAATTAAATTTATTACATTATGTTCTAATTTACTCTTTGCTTGTTTTAATTTGCTTGTTTGACAATAAATGTCCTTGTAAACTATTTCCTTTTGACTTTTTCTGAATTTGTGGTGCTTATTTTGCCCATTAAAGACTTATCAATTATTTTTTTTTCAACTATTTGTTATACCTACTGAATCTAGAGTTGTAATTAAGCTACTTTCATTACTGGTTAAGTCAAATTATAGCAAATGCTACTATAAAAATTTACTATCCAAAAATGTATCTCAAGCCCTAACTGATGGTTTCAAATTCTATTGTTAATAATATGCAGCATCGTGTTTGCAAAGTTTGGCTGTTACTTGTGATGCTTGAGAATGATGAGTCACTCAGCTAAGATGCAGATAAACTGACTGATTTTGAGACTTGTGTGCAAATTAATGGTTGAATGTAAGCATGCAAAGAGAGACCTTAGCTTAGCAGTACCCTTTTTGAAATCACTCTGACATCAAGTTTGAAAATGTGGGCAATAATCAGAGGTGGTAGGGTGGCCAGGCTTTAGCTGAATACTTTTTTAACTGGTTCAGTCTGAGGTCTGAAAGCCCCAGATTTAAAATACTATTTAGAGTTTGAAGCAGTCAAGTATTAGTTTAATGGTTGTCAGGTTTGTAACAAAGTTTCTGGCTAGACTTCTAGAAATGTAAAAGTATATGTGAATCGGCTTTTTAAGAAAGTAATAATAATTGAAAAACATTTCTACAACTAGAACTAAAGAAAAGAATTGTCCTTTCTAGTAGGAAAACACATCTGGAGAAGTGCTGGCAAAGAGCAGAACAGTTAGGACCATTCAAAGTCAACTGAAGTGAAAGTGACGGGGAGCTGAGGGGAGCACAAATAGTTTGACTTCAGTCAGACGAAGTAAACAACATGATGAACCGATAACCTGTGATTCCCAGCCTGGGGTTACTACTGGAGTTTTAGGTGTCCTGGAAAGTTGTAATACCAGTCTTCAAAAAGTCTACAGAAAGCATAGATTTCCACATAATGCTGCTGCACAGGCTAATGAATTATCAAGTTTCTTTGGTTTGGCCTGGATTTATATCCATTCAGTTTGTGGACACTAATGAATTATATATGTCATGTTAATCAGAAGTTCTGATGTGATTTGATTAATGAAACATTTAAACAAATAGTAAAACCATTTTTAACCTCGCCCTACTATCTTGAGGTATGACTGACATACGTTAAAACCACCTCTTAATAAATGCTTCTTGTTAATCAAAAATTTGAAAACGTATGTCCGCTGGAGGAAAAGAGACATAGCCCTTGATGTGCACTGAATATTATTGAGACTTGGAGACCTTCAGAACTACCTGAAGACAAATTGAAGTGCTGCCTATTTTAGAGAATTGGTGGACTAATTAAATTTGGGAGTCAGCAGATTTCTGTATATCAGTCATCATATATACAGGTGACAAGACCACTTAGTTCATTCCCTTTTTTAGATTCTGTAAGATTATTGTGTTCCAGTGAAATTGATTTGCAAAATGTGACATTTTATTTTCTGTGCTTTTGTTCTATGTTTCTGATTGGTTATAAGCATCTCACAGAAGTAAGGAATACGGCCATTCGGAAGGCAAC
This sequence comes from Macaca thibetana thibetana, assembly GCF_024542745.1. Classification (NCBI taxonomy): domain Eukaryota; kingdom Metazoa; phylum Chordata; class Mammalia; order Primates; family Cercopithecidae; genus Macaca; species Macaca thibetana. Next base: position 4,781,403 of record NC_065579.1, on the reverse strand, counting down.
AAGCACATTTATAATTTGTAGAAAATATTTGAAAGACTTTTTCATGGCCCAAATCATGAAAAGTAGTAGTATTGTTTTAAGTATAATTATTAAATGATAATACATTAATGTTCTTTCTTGCAACATATTACTCTCATTTTTTTTTTTTTTTTTTTTTTTTTTTGAGACAGAGTCTCGCTCTGTTGCCCAGGTTGGAGTACAGTGGTGCGATCTTGGCTCACTGCAACCTCCGCCTCCCAGGTTCAAGTGATTCTCCTGCCTCAGCCTGCCGAGTAGCTGGGATCACAGGCTCCCGCCACCACACCTGGCTAATTTTTATATTTTTAGTAGAGACAGGGTTTCACCAGGTTGGCCAGGATGGTCTTGATCTCTTGACCTCATGATCCGCCCGCCTCGGCCTCCCAAAGTGTTGGGAGTACAGGCGTGAGCCACCCGGCCCTCCGATTCTTAATTTTATGGTTTATGTTGTACCTCCCCAGATGAAGTGTCTCTTTTCTTTTTTCCTGCATGTTTAGTTTTCACTCATCCTTGTAGCACAGCTCAATTGTCACTTTATGAATCCTTCCATAACCTTCATAGCTCCATTAATTATACTCTTCTCAGTGTTTAAAACACTTGCCATATGAAACACTATTTACTTTTGCTTACATTCTTACCATTTAGTCGGCCATTTCTGTTACTAAATCTTTTTCTCAGAGCACCTGGGATAGTGTTGCATCTTAGTAAAACCAGTTGATTGGTTTAACTCGGTAGAGGCTGATTAAAGTAAATAAATCTGGCTGATGCCAACAAAATTTTGGTCCCCTCAATTTTTTGCTCTGATTACCTGCAGATTCTCCCTGGCCTTCATATTTGGCAACCATTGAGGAGAACAAGGCTGTAAAAGTAGTTCATGTACTTGATATTCTGAATTGTAATTAAGCAGTGTGGCTTAAATAGGATTTGCTTTTCTGGGATTTCCTATGCAACAAATAATGTAGTAACTGGAAATCCAAGTTCAAGGCACTGGCAGATTTGATGTCTTCTGAGGACCCTCGGCTTCATAGATGATGCCTTCTCCCTATATCCTCACATAGCAAAAGGGGCTAGGCAGCTCTGGCGTTTTTTTGTAAGGCCAGTAACTCCAGAAACCTCATGACCTCATCACCTCCCAAATGCCCCACCTCTCAATACTATCACATTTGTGAGGTTAGGTTTCAACATATGAAATTGTGGGGGACAAAAATTCAGACCATAGTATAGTATTTCAAGATTACTTAAAATCTTCTCTACCAAACTCATTAACTTTTAGGTTAGCACAGTATTTTCATTTGATATTTGGTTTCTAGAGTTATTACTGATTTTCTTGATCTGATGTTATAACTAAAAAAAAAAAAAACAGAACATTGTACGTGAAATGAGACTGAGATGTGAAATGAGACTGAGATAAGGAAGCTGACTCAGAGATGGAGATTAAAAAAAGAGAGATGAGAGATTGAGATCTGCAGTGTCAAACTGACAACAGCCAGGAGTCAGGAGACATTAAGAGACTACATCATCTTTGATTGTTAATGATTATTTATTGTTATTTGTAAATACTACTGTATTTTATATATGATATATATTATTTTTAAAAGTATTTTTGTGCCATTTCTTGAAAGAAAAATTGCTAAGCTTGGGAAAACATGTATTGAAAAATGTGGTTTCTACATCTGAGGAGTGTATCTTGCACAGTAGGTGCACAGATTTCTTCCTCTTCCTGTTCCACGTGGCCTTAGCTTAGAGGCTGTGTGGCCATCACTTGGTATTTAGGGTAAGACTGGTGCACAAAATCAAAGACGGGTAACCTTGGTATAATTGTAGTATCATGTAAATAGCTTTTCTATGTCTAATTCTTGTTTTCTTCCTACTTTTTCAGAAGGTCAATTTCAGTTAATTTCAAGTATCTTTACATAATAGTGCTTCAGTAACAGGCGTGGAAGGAAAGTGACATGTCCCTAGAGCATTTTCTTGAAATCTAATAGATGATTGGAGTATTTACCATGCAGTTGTGTATATACATAAGCAGTGAATTTGAGAGGAATTTTTAAGCTATACATAAAAAAGCACTGTGTGCCTGATAGACATGAGTAGGAAATGTGGAATGTGGCTGATCCAAAGGGAGTGAGTTATCTCAATTAATCACAGTCAGTTACAGATTGAACTCTTTGTTCTACTCTTTGCCCCCTTCTCACTATTGCACTTGACTAGTGTTAAAAAAGAAAGAAATGTGGAATATTTTCTCACTGCTTTGGGATTTTATAAATGAAAATACTAGTGGTATGTAAGTACAGCAGGTACACTACTGTATAAACCAACATGAGAAGCCTTCTTTAAAGGGAATTGTTTGAGAAATTTGAACACTTGGATGATTTGAATAAAGGATTATGATAAATGACCAAATGAATGAAAATAAATCAGGTTACTCTTCTTTCTGCTTGATAAAGCAATTTTTTTAAGGTAAAAATTATGAGAATGATGAGGGTAGTAGTTAGCATTGTCTTTGATAGATTTGTTAATGATCATAAAACTGATTTATTTAAAGACATTTCTTTGTATAACTATATTTTATACTTTTGTATCTGGAAACAGATACTGAATTTCAATTGTCATGTGGAAGAAATCAACTAGTTTTATCCTTTGATTTATAGTAAATCAACCAGTTTCATTTATTGTCTAATATTGGCAATGATCACAGCCTAATGTATCAAAACTAACAAACAGAATAAAAATTCTCCAAATTATATCCAGATTTTAAGACACTTTCTAATTATATAAAATTAAATATTTTGGGCAGTCATTTTTTTTTTTTTAACTCTGAAACTATTTAGAAGTCCTACTTTAGAATATCTTAATAAATACCCATTTTCCTCTTTTTATTTTTGTAACTTGGGTAAAAATTGAGTCGATTGTTTTCCCAGAACACTGTTCTTAAACAAATGGTTACCTCATTCATTAGAACTTTACTTTTTTTAGGATTTCTAATTAAGAAAACATTAGGCTTGTAACATTGTCAAATCTTGGTTGTCTTTCCTCCACATTTTTTGAGGTCAGTTATCTAATAGGCCAACAATTAAGCTATGTAGGAAATGACGTGTATTTTAGTATGCCACATGTGAATACGCTGTATTAAAAATTGTGTCAATATACTATTTTATAATTATGAAGTGGAATGAATTTCAGAAATAGAAAGGGTGATTTTTTGTGCTTAGGTCCAAACTCTGTTTTGTTTTCATTTCAAATGTTCATAATAACTATATTGTCTCCATATCTTAATTGTGTTTTATAGCACTTTTGTTTAGTAATTTGTATATGCTTGGCTGTATTCTCAGAGGCTGTTTCTATTTAATGTCATCAGAACAGCTCATAAAAAAGTAAAAATTCGGTCAGACTAGTTATTTGATGTTATATATGAAATCAAAACAGAACCTGAAATATTATCTTTTAATTTAAAAAAAGAACCCTAAATTTTAATCAAAGGTATGCAGAGGCACATGGAATATATGACTTAATGTAAAACCTTGATTAACTTAATGCTGGAAACCTGTTTCTAGGGACCTTTACTTGAATCAGTGAAATATCAAGAAAAAAAATTTACATAAGAATAATAATTTAATAATTAAGTAAGCTAGTATGATCTTCAATCGATCCTGAGAGAATCATGGTTGAGAATTAGAAAATTTTGACCAGTAAGATCAACACTGTTAAAAAAAAAAAAAAAAATCTGTATTTTTGTCCATATTTGGTGTATATCTGGCTCATTTCATTTAGCACTTAGTATTGCACTTTCCTTTTCACTTTTTAAACTGGGCTGTTTTATTTTTCTGAGACATCTAATTTACTGAGGAGGAAAATGGAAATGCAGTACAGAGCCCAAGGGTATGACAGCTCTAAATGAGTTTCCATTTCTGTTTTAAGTTAACCATCCCTCCCTATCTTACATCTGTTCCTTTGTTGCGCCCTTTGGTTTAACATTGTTCTCCTCCCCGATTTCCTCTTCTCCTCATTGTGAACTCATGGCAGGGTCTGCTTGGTGAGCTCATTCTCTTACAACAACAAATTCAAGAGCATGAAGAGGAAGCGCGCAGAGCCGCTGGCCAATATAGCACGAGCTATGCCCAACAGAAGCGCAAGGTGATGGATGGTTTAAGGGGGCTACCAATACATTCACACTAATCAGCCATTTCTGCCAAGATCATGTCGCCTTAATCCATTCATGGACTCCAAATACAAGAAATTAATTTGACAAAGTAAACATACAAAAGATATATCATAAATATGGAACTTCTCTCGAGTGGGTAGTATAGGAAAAGCCAAAAGTAACAAATTCAAGCAGAGTTGTTTTAGTTTCTGAAAATTAGGTTATCTGTAGAGTTCCTGTATTTATATTTAGAATAAAATTAGGAATTGCTGTTTATGTGGTCCAGTTATTGAGTCGCCCTAAGTTTGTAGGCATCTTACCTACCTACTTGCTCCCCAAGTTTTTATTTCCAAAGTGAAAAGGATTGTTGTAGATGACCAGTTTACACTAAAGAATAACATTTATTTATTTGTTTTAGCTAAAGTGTATGGATAGGGAACATTCATGTTCTTATAGAAGAAAGTTATTTTGACTTAACTTTTAGGCAAAAGCACGTAGTTCTTATACACTTTGACAAACTCATTGCGTACATTTTTCACGTTAATCAAAGTCAGCACAAATAAATTTTCACCTTGGACCACTGAAGGTTTGAACACTGGAAATTTGATATCATCCTGGTTGCTAAAGAACAAGTTCTAATAAAAGCGTAAGTCTATACCAGTATGTGGCTTTTGGTGCAATCAGCAGGTCCATAAAAATATTATTTTGATGGTTAGGTAATCCCACCATGTAGATCCCAAAGTTCATGTTTGGAAGAGACTTTTAGGTCAAAGTGAAATAAATGTAATGAGTTTAAAATTATACTCTGAGATCTTGAAATCAGCTAATTATGTTACATCTTATTAGATCAGAAAAGTTTTGAAGTTATATACAAACCCTAGTCAGGAACAAAGATTCTTGTACATTCTGCTATTTAAATCAACCAATATTATAGATAATGATTTAGTACAGTAATTTTGCTGGCTAACCTTACCTCATTTGGTGGTGGTTAGGACTTCAGAGTACTCACCATAGTTTCATTTATTTTTTCAGCGTCACTTCCTGGCTTTTCTCAATTCCATGGCTGTGGAATCAATTCCTATACATATTTAGCTTTGGTGAGCAAAAACATAGGTAGAAAAAGAAAAGAAGTGGGTTTCCTACCTGGTTAAATTAAAGTAGCTGTGTTAAGCCAAGGAGGACTTATTTTGAACGGTACTTTAACAATCCCTGTTCTGTATACTGTGAATATATCATTTAAATAGCTTGACAAATTGGATGGTTAGGCTGAGCCACCCATACTTTAGTTTCGTTACAGAAAGAAGGGAGAAGAGCGAGTATGTTCTTATATGTTACTTAGAAATAAGAATGTAGCTGTAGTTACATGTTGTTCTTAAGTTTTTTTCGTAAGACAACTTGAAATGTGTCCCATAGGCCTGCTATTTAACATTCTGAGATATGACTTAAGATTAATGATGAGCTTTTGAATCTGACAAATCAAGAGATATCTGTAATGAATACTGATTCATTTTCTCATTGCTGGAAGCTAATGTTCATTTTAAGCCTCCTTTACTAGCCTTTATTTGGGCTTAGAGATGTTATTCGTCTTTCTAATATGTATTGGGTTATCTGTTTAACCCTTTTATACCTCCCTTTCCCCATTTGTAAATTAGACACTGGCAAGACGTTTTACCCTGAGTAGAGCAGCAAACAGGGCCTGTTCCTGCCCACATTGTAGTTACCTTGAGGGGAAGAAAATGGGACTTTAAAAATAATTTATGCTCTTTTATAGTGAAATTATCCCTCTTACTCTCCGAAAGACTGTTACCTTACAGTATCCTCCACTCCTTTCCCCCTGTAGTTACTACAGAGATGACTTTTCAGTTCTTCACTGCCATAATGATCAAAATCCTGATTCACGAGATTTTTATCATTCCAGGCATGTGAGGTTTACTTGATGCACAAAACCACAGTACTTTTTGTTGTTTTTTAATTGTTTTTTCTCCCTTATCTTCTTGAAAGTCTAAGTAGATCATCATTTTGGGTATCTTATTAGTAGCAACTAAGAAATTTTCCCTATATCTTCTGAGCAAAAGATAAAAAAGAACTCAAGCAGAGACAGAAGATTAAAACTACCATTGGTAGTTTTGCCTCCTATGGATATGTTCACATACATAGAAATTTTTACAATGACCTTTTTATATATGTATTTCAGAATTTCAGAGTGGCCTCAATGGCTTAATAGGAAGAAATACTTGAAATTTTAAAATTAGGCTTGGTTTTGTGAGGAGCTAGTAAAGGTTTTTCTCTTTCAGCTTTAGCTTGTTTCTGCGGAGGATTCCGCTCTTTCTCCATCAGTTTCATAGCCCTGGAATTGTAGAAAAGCTCTGGTTTCAAGACCATTGATACCCATTTCTGTCAGGGTGAGTTTTAAATTTATTTCATGATGCAAACAATATATTGAACATCAGGACATGAACTTGCTCTTGTTGTAAGTCAATGAATTTTATCAGTAAATCACATCAAAATAAAATTTACCCCATTTGCTAGTTAAGACCTAGAGTGACAGATTGAAAATAGCTTGTGTTATTCTCTTAAGAAAATATATAAAAATTATCATCTCATCAATCTTAAATGTTTGTTTTATAAATCTAAACGTTTTTATCTTGTTTCCTAGGAAATATTAGGTCTGATTTTTTACTTTACCACCAGTTGTCTTTTATTTTACTTTATTTTTTTTGAGACGGAGTTTTGCTCTTGTTGCTCAGGCTGGAGTGCAGTGGCACAATCTCAGCTCACTGCGACCTCTGCCTCCCGGGTTCAAGCGATTCTCCTGCCTCAGCCTTCCAAGTAGCTGGGATTACAGGCATGCGCCACCACATTGGGCTAATTTTGTATTTTTAGTAGAGACGGGGGTTTCTTCATGTTGGTCAGACTGATCTCGAACTCCCAACCTCAGGTGATTGGCCTGCCTCGGCCTCCCAAAGTACTGGGATTAGGCATGAGCCACCGTGCCCGGCCAGCTGTCTTTTAATATAACATTGTGATTAATTGTGATATTCCATTAAACTAAGCAGAGAGGAAACATGCTGGTAAACCATGTGTGAGTTATTCATTGTACCAGAAAGGCAAATGATACATTTAAATACTCCTAAAATTTAAATTTATAAACATCTTAACAGTTGTGATCATTAAATACTACTAATCTAGCATAGAAATTATATTTTTAATATTCTGCTAACCTTGTGTCATTTTAATTTTTTATATAACCTTTTTATTTTGCCAAATTAAATTAACCTTTTATAGCCCTTGGCTTATACTAAACATCCTAACTTTTTTGTTTAATTGTATTAGTTTTTAAGTTATTGCCCCAGATGTCAAGTAATGTTGGATTTTCTATAATAATTTAGGATATATTGCCTGAAGTCAGTATTTACATTTAAAACTAAAACAATTTATACTAATACAGTTTATACATTTCATACTAATTTAGCTACAGTTGGATAAATATTTAATGGAACAGAGTAAATCAAAGTACCTTTTAAAATGAATTGGAAATTAAATCCGCGTAACAATTTTTTATGACCACACTGTTACCGTGTGATGGCATGCCAAATGATCATGATGTGGAATTATTTATTTCTTCATTGGCTTTCAAGATTCTGTTCTTTAGTTTGTGGACTCCTCTCCAACTTGCTTGTCTCCTCACAGTTTAGGAGACTGTTAATAATTCTTGTCCATCCTACATAAACACACACAGTCAAAGTGAAAAAAAGCTTCTATCAGCAGGTCTGTGCTTGCTGTACAGGAATGGGAAAGCAATTGAAGTTTGCATTATCTTTTTTCTAATTACCAAATCAATTTTGGAGCTATTTAGGCATAGACTTTTAAGGGAAAAAAAAAATGTGCAAGGGTTGTCATCTATATTGTTGAAATAAAAAATTGAGGAAATTTTGAGAAAGTATTTAGAAATAGAAATTAAAATCTTAACTCTTCATATTGTGGACAAGAGTTATTAATGTCTACCTGAATGAGCAAATCATTTAAAACTTTTTCATGTATATTTGCTGCCATGTTGTGTTGTGATTGCTCAAATAACCAATGAATGAAGATCAACAAGGATTTAAATGAAGAAGAATATGAATTTAACTATTTTCTCCTGTGAAATAAGTTCATATTTACAAGTTTTGATTTTCAGAAGTTAGACAATTATTTTTAAAGGCTGGGGATGACAACTTCTGCCTCTTACCAAGAAGTCAAAGCACAGTTTTGTGAATTCGTCATAAATTACATCATTTTTATTATATTTGATTATTATATTTTGTATTTATAATTGTATTGTGACTACTTTAAAACCTGTTATATAATAAAATTGTTTGTTTTTTAATATTTTATTTTAGAATTACTAGCATTAATAACAATTTGAAGTAGTTTACACAATACCTGTGGGTTTTATTTTTGTTTTATATTCAAATTAATTTTAGTTGTTTTACTTGGCTTCATTGCTATGGATGCATTCTCTGTATTATGAGTTAGCAGAGCTTTCCTTGAAACTGAATTTAAAAGCAAGCATTTGGCTCCATTTAAATCTCTGAAAATGCGCAACTTGTCCTTTGCATTTATTATATAATTCGCTACTTATGGTACAGAAATGGATACAATACAAAAATATTTCCTTATAAGATACACTGTGACCAATGAACTTTTTAAATAGCTGTCAACAGTAACATGTATTTGACTTTTCAAAACACATTTCTGGAGGGATATCAGTGCTTTATTTCCCCAAATATCTGAGTCCCTATGCTTTAGTACAAAACAGCTTCTGAAGAATTTAGTAACCATATGTGTTGATTTCTTGTTTTTCTAACTAGTCTTTCATAAGAAATGACTAGAATAGCAACAGGAAAATGATTGCCTTTTAAGGTTTTTGTTTCTCAATATAAAATTTTGGTGAACTATTTTTATTGATAAATACAGATATTTTTACTTTCTTAAATCACTTGATTTAAAATTACTTTGATTAAATATGCATATGAAGTCAGTTTTTTTGACTCTCAATACTTATCAAAAAAATTTAACTTGTTGCACATTCTGTATAAACCTAATTCTATTCAACTAAAATTATTTTAAACATTTAGGTGTCAGACAAAGAGAAAATTGACCAACTTCAAGAAGAACTTCTGCACACTCAGGTAATTGTGATGACTAAGAAAATCTAGGGACTTCTAAAAATTATATTCGAATATAACTTTGGTGATTGGACATTTATTTTTTCAACAGAGCAAAATTTGGAATGTTAATGATAGAACCTTATTATCAATAGATGCAAAAGCTAATTGAGAAATAAGGAATAAAGATGGAACTAGATAAGTATGGAGTTAACTCATTTGTATGTAAAAACCTATTTTGAGTGAATCTTACGCCCAAAAGGAAGAAAGTGGCTTGTCCTTATAAACCATGCTTGCATTTTTACATTGATAAGCTAATACAGTTAAAGAAATTTGAGTTGAGTCTACCTCATTGTTCTAGTGGGCTCTCAGGAAGCTTTTACTTTGCTTCACAAGTCTGAAACCAGTCAGACAATGCTTATCTAAAGTTCTTTTTCTGGCACTACTTAGAAAAGCTATTTTCTTATAGTTGGTAATAAAATTATTATTTTAAGGACCTATTTTGTGCAGTGTAATGAGTGGATAACATTCTAGTACAAAATTACCCTATCACAGCCCGGCGCGGTGGCTCACGCCTGTAATCCCAGCACTTTGGGAGGCCGAGGCAGGTGGATCACGAGGTCAGGAGATTGAGACCATCCTGGCTAACATGGTGAAACCCCGTCTCTACTAAAAATACAGAAAATTAGCCACGCATGGTGGTGGGCACCCGTAGTCCCAGCTACTCGGGAGGCTGAGGCAGGAGAATGGTGTGAACCCAGGAGGCGGAGCTTGCAGTGAGCCCAGATGGCACCACTGCACTCCAGCCTGGGCAACAGAGCGAGACTCTGTCTAAAAAAAAAAAAAATTACCCTATCACTCAATCATCAGTTTTTCTATGTAGGTAATACTGACATGCATTAATTAACTTATTTTTTAAAGTTCAAAGAGTTACTGTCAGCTGGGCATGGTGGCTCATGCCTGTAATCCCAGCACTTTGGGAGACTGAGGCAGGAGGATTGCTTGAGCCCAGGAGTTTGAGACCAGCTTGGGCAACCCAGAGAAACCCCATATCTACAAAAAAATTTTTAAACGTTAGCCAGGTGTGTGGTTTGTGCTTGTAGTCCTAGCAACTGGGAGGCTAAGGCGGGAGGATCACTTGAGCCCCAGGAGGTCAAGGTTACTGTGAGCCATGATTGCTCCCTGGCCAACAGAGCAAGACCCTGTCTGGAAGAAAAATTAAAAAAAGAAGAAGAGTTAATCTTGGATCTCTTTTTTGTGAAAAAGTGGAACAACTACAAGTTGAGTATCTCTTATCTGAAATGCTTGGGGCCAGCATATTTTGGATTTCAGATTTTTGAATTAGGGATAATCAATTTGTAGTATATGTTGAGTCACAGATTTCTTTGGTATCTATTTATTGCATCTCAAACCTCACTATACACTAGACTCAACTGTGCTCCGAGTGGCACTATATATATGTTTTTAAGGCTTCCTAGCCAGGCGATTCCAGTCTGCAACCAGGGGTAAGAATCATTGGTCACAAAGCACAGCCTCTGGAGCACATTAGAAATGCACATTCTTGACCCCGTCCCATACCTACTGAAGAATCAGAAACTCGGAGTGAAACCCAGCAATCTGTTTTTAAAAGCCCTCAAGGTAATTCTGATGCATTCTAAAGTTTGAGAATTATTGTTCTAGAGCTTTGAGAGACAGCCAAATAGCACATCTCTTCAGGATGGCTACAGATTAGCTTCTGTACCACAGAATGTTTCCATCCCCAGAAAATGTAGACCCCAAAATTGATTTTGTGCTTACAAAGAAATGAGTCAGTGGAAATTCTACCCTCTTATATATCCCTTGATATAAACCCTTCAATTTGTGCAGCTGTAATTGGCAGCCACTAGGCACTGATAGACTGTATTATGGAGAATTCACTAGGTTTGCTGTATCAATGATGTCCAATAGAAATATGCAAGCCACCTGTGTAATTTTTAATTTTTACATTAAAAAATGGTAAAAAAGAAACGTGGAATTAGTTTTAATAATATATTTAACCTAGTCTATCCCAGATAGTATCATTTCAATATGTGATCAGTATAAAAAATATTAATGAGGTGTTTTACACTTACAGCACAATCTCACTTCAGACCAGCCACATTTCAGGTGCTTGATAACTACATGTGGCTAGTAGTTGCCGTATTAAACAACACAGATCTAATCCTTAGGTACTACCCCAATTTTGTTATATATACTATTACTAAATATAAATGAATAAGTTTATGTAAAAATATGTTTATAGTAGAGTCTAGCTAGTAGTTCTGTCTTATACTATGTATGTGTTCAATTATGTATGTGTTCTTTTAATTTGGCTTGAGTTGGACTTCCTGTAAGGATAGAACCATGATTTCCTGTTACTTTGTTCTTGAAAGATTCCAATAAACTAAAAAAAGTGTAAAGAATATTTTCTGTTACAAAAGGTGTGATATTATAAGTTGGACATAAACATTCAGCTGTTTGTAGGAAGGGGTTATTTTTAATAGGTTTCTCTGTATTAATGTTTTGAGAAGAAATAAAAGCTGGGAAGACAAATTAGAAAGGATCAAATTTATTTGAGAAGGAAAATGTGTAGCCAAGCAACTACTTGACAAAAAAAAAAAAAAACCTGTTTAGACATATTAGTCTTCTTTAAAATTCTCTTTTTATATCATTATTTTGTGTGTGTGTGTCAAATAGTTGCTTGACTACACATTTTCCTTCTCAAATAAATTTGATCCTTTCTGATTTGTCTTCCCAGCTTTTTTTGTCTTTGCCAGGCTGGAATGCAGTGGTGCAGTCTTGACTCACTACAACCTCTGCCTCCCGGGTTAGCGATTCTCCTGCCTTAGCTCCCTGAGTAGCTGGGACTACAGGCACCTGCCACGACGCCCGGCTACTTTTTGTATTTTTAGTAGAGACAGGGTTTCACCATGTTGTCCAGGATGGTCTCGATCTCTTGGCCTTGTGATCTGCCCACATCGGCCTCCCAAAGTGCTGGGATTACAGGCATGAGCCTCTGCGCTCAGCTTATATCATTCTTTTAAATATTGATATATTATCTCTGGACACGGAAATACAACAAAACATAGAAGAGTTTGAGCCTCTGACAGACCTCTATTCCCAACCCTGCTTCTCTACTAGGTGACCTTGGGCAGGCTGTCAGATATTCCTTGCTCTTTATTCCTAGTCTGTGTAATTCCTGCTTTATGGGGTTTTTGTGAAGGTTAAGGGAGTTAATGCGTTTGCAACACTTACTAAGGAGTCTGTCACATAATGCATGCTTGGGTACTGCTAGCTATTATTATTTTATAGCATCTTAAAACATAAAATAATGCGAAGAAAGGGAAGAATCTGAATTTTTGTCAAATGGCCCTGTAATATGAAGACTTAAAATTTTGGTATAATAGGAAATATTCCCTTCTAGAATGTACTTAAGAACTGCTTGTTTAAATTCTTACATTTTTAGTATTTCAAAATAATTTTTTCATTGTGAGTAGCAAGGAATTTTCCAAATGAAATTCTTAATTATGATAGAAAATTACAATTATTTCCACTTTTTGTAAGAGATAATAATCATTGTTTATTTTATTCCCAATGTTTTCATAGATGCTTTTAAAATGTAATACATTTTAAATAGGAGGTATGACTTCCATATTTTGGAAGATTTTAATTTAGACTTCATACTATTTGATAACCCATCTTTTTCTTATATAGTTACACTTATTATTTTGTTGCAGTTAAAGTATCAGAGAATCTTGGAACGATTAGAAAAGGAGAACAAAGAATTGAGAAAATTAGTATTGCAGAAAGATGACAAAGGCATTCATCATAGAAAGCTTAAGGTATTCTAAGTTTATCTTGTTTATTCTCAAAACTTTACTGCTTAGCATTGTGTGTTCATCAGTACCAGGTTTTAAGGAGCTGTAAAGTATGCTGTCGTCCTTTTCTTTCTAATCTAATGTCCTTGGAGGATGGAAGATCTCTTCCTATATTTAACACATTTTAAAAGTTGTAGTCTCCAAATGCTTGTTTTATACCATGCCCATAAAATCTTTACATGTTATTTCATGTGAATCAGTTTATTTTTCTGAAATATCTAGTTTATCTCTAGGTTTAACTTTTACATAAAATTTTATATAAAATCAGAATTGTTAATTGATGGACATGTAAGTGACTTATCATTATTGCTTTGCTTGTATGCCAGTGAATGATTAGACCACTTTCTTCAGTTTTTAAAAAATTAACACTTTTTTTCTAAGGAGAGCTTTCTTAGGCATTTTAAAGAATTTTTGAAAAAGTATGTGCTGGTATTGTTACCATCAGCACATTGGTGAACTTATTTATCAATAAATTGAGTCTTACTATTCCCCACCAAACTAAGCCATATGTGCTAAATTGAATTGAAACAATTATTTAACTTAAATCTCATATAAGTAAGCAGGGTTTATATGTAGCAAAACTACAGTAAATCATGGCATATACATTCTGTAGTCACAGTACAAAGATAATATTATAGTTCTAGCTTAACAAACATGCATTAGTAGCTTTGACTCTAAATCATGACTGCACAAAACAGATCGATAACATGACTGTTTACAAGTGGCACTTAGAACTGAGAAAAGTCATTTCCAAGTACTAATATATGTAGAGTTTACCTCAGAAACGGTATTTTCTCTCGTAAAATGCAGTGGCAATGAACATTTTTTATTTTTGGGTGGGTGGGTTGGCAATTGCTTGCCATTTAATTTTTTTAGGGATTAAGAAATGAAAGGAACCTTAAGCCATCATTTTGCTCCTGCCTTAGCATTAAAACTTATCCATAATGATTAAATGCTTGATGGTACCCCTTTTCTTCAGGCCTGTTTTTTTGTTGTTGTTGTTCATTCATTCATCAAATAATTACATGAAGCTTGTTACATGCAATACAAGGCACCACGTTCTATTCTGATTCTACAGCAAGAAACGATACAGGATATTTGCCCTTGCTACACTCGTATTTCAGCCTGCCCAGTTGTCAGTGGATATTTAACCACTCTTCCTGGTTTAACCATCTTCCTGGTTTATCCTTTATTCAGATGTTTGCTTGCACGTGCTCTCTATCCTCTTCCCTCTTTCTCCCTCATGCATGCCTCAAACTTGGCAAAGAATAATGTCATTGTCAGTTGGTTACCTGACCACCTTATTTTGCCTTTTTGGTGCTAATGGTCTTTCCTTGCATTCAGTATTAGCTCATCAGTATTAAGTAATAATTTCCATCTTATTTAATGAGAATGTTAGGAAATCCTGAATTAATTAACTTTATTAAATCATTGTATCTAAATAAAATAAACTGAATGATAAATGGACTTTTAATCTGTACTATTTTAGTTTTTACTATGAAGATGTATTTATGTAATTTGAGAAATCAATACAATGATTGTGGAAATTTCAATTTGAATTTATCATTTTTTTCTCTTGACACATCTGTTATGTTTTTTCTGTACTTTCACTGTTTTATATTATAATTTTTTTAAATTTTTACAGAAATCTTTGATTGACATGTATTCTGAAGTTCTTGATGTTCTCTCTGATTATGATGCCAGTTATAATACACAAGATCATCTACCACGGGTATGTGAAAAATTGATAGTGAACTTGCCAATTAGCAAAAAAAGAAGCAGCTTTGCTTCTTAAAAATTATGTGTATATATGTACACATACACATATATATATACTGGATGTAGGCATTTATATTTTTGATATAATCTTACATGTTCCAAGTAATGTTTTAAGCAGTATTATTTGACTATTTTAGTTCATTATAAATATAAGTACATTATATTTATGAGTTACTATATGTGTTATGAAGGAAGATATTTGTGTTATATAGTCATAATATTTGTTAATTATAAATACTGAACAGTGGATTAAATTAGCCATATGCGTGAAATTTAACCTTATAGAATTGAAAATGTGTTTGTAAAGAGTAAACTAGGTATGGAAAAGACTTACAGAAAGTTAACAACCTGGTTTTAGAAACAGTGGTTTAAATTAGCACAAGTTTTTAAAATAAAAATTAGGCTGTAAATAGTGGATCCAATTACTGTTTTGCTGTCCCTATTTTCCATGTGCATACATGTAGCAATCTTTTTTTACGGATTTTAAAACATTTTTTTCACCTGTACAAATTTTAAAAGACTAAAAAACCTCAGAGCAGCATTACAAATAGGTTTAAATTTTAATTTGGTATCAGAAAAATATGAGTAAGTGTTCTTTGTTTTGTGGGAAGGTTGTTGTGGTTGGAGATCAGAGCGCTGGGAAGACTAGTGTGTTGGAAATGATTGCCCAAGCTCGAATATTCCCGAGAGGATCGGGGGAGATGATGACACGTTCTCCAGTTAAGGTAAGAAAATAGGCCGTCTCAATGACGTTCCTTAGGAGAGTAACCGCTTCAATGAGATCTGTTCATTGTGTTGAAATGAAGATTTTCAACCAAAGAAAGAATTAATACATAGCGTTTGGAATGATCCCTAGTGTGGAAATCAGTAGGAGGCACAGCCAGGAGGCCAGTGCGGCAGGAGGTGAGTGAGGGGAGAGTGGTAGGAGAAGATGTCAGAGACCCAGTTGGGAGGCCTTTGGATTTTATTCTGAATAAGATAAGAGAGAAGTTAAGAAAATGAGAATATTGGAAGTGGAGTCAATGAATATAGATAATTTTCTAGTTTTATTGTGACAAAAGAGCAGAGAAATGAGGCAGTAGCAATTGAATATTGTTGAATTAAGGGAAGGTTTTTAACCTGTTTCCTGTTTAGAAAAAACGTGCAGCTCACCACCAGTGCTTGTTTAATTTTACGTAAACACTGTTTGAAGCTGAAGCAAACCTGACTAATTTTCAACGTGAAAATAAAATATAAAAACTGTTTTTAGAGTTATTTCTAAACAGTACTAACATCAGAATCATCTCAATCATCAGAAGGTCTGTTTTTTAAAAGTCAGATTTATCAGATGAATCTTTGGCCAACAACTTTTTGAGAATGATGTAAACATCACACATAGAAATTCTACGTTTTCTAGGATTTGACATTTTCAGCTATTGAAAATTACTATATTTTGTAAATGGAAATACTCCTACTAAAAACAGAATGCTTTCAATAGAATGATGTCTTTTGTCTCCAAAATCAGTAGACTAGAGCTATGAGAAAATCATAATAAAAGCGAGATATTTTATGGCAGAGTTGTCTTGGGGCAAACACTGCAGCTGCAAGCGCTGCTGGCAAGTATTGTCGGAGCAAGTGGGAAAAGGGTTAAAGATTTCTATATGCTGATTATAATGATTTAATAAAGGGCGGAAATGATGCAGGAAAGAGGGAAAATTACAAGAGCAAAGTGGCTGAGGTGAAGGAGATTGCAGCTTGGTGTACTAGTCCATATCTAGGCACGCTGACAGTTTCTCCATGGTCATAGGAAGAAGGCATGGGGCTGCAGAGTCTTTCATTGAACAGATGTTTACGGAATGCTTAATGTGTACCAGCAGTGTTCTGGGCAATATGTTGGTAAACAGCAACAACAAAGAAGATCCTTGCCATGATGGAGGGTATGTTCTAGCAGAGGGAGACAGATAATAGATAATAAATATAATACATGACTGTGTAGTATGTTGGAAGACAATAGTGTTGTACAAAAAGAAAAAGTAGAACCAGGCAAGGAGAATGGGGGTGCCAGGGTATTCGTAGATTGCATTGATATGGTGGCGTTTGAACCAAGATTTGCAGAAAGTGAGGGAGTAGTCATTTAGATATCCTGTGCTCAGCAAGGAGAATAGCTGATGCAAAGCCTCTGAGGTGGGTGTGTGGCTGTCATGTTCAAGGAATAACACAGAGGCCTGTGTGGCCAGGTCGGAGTGAAGAGCTAGCCATGGGCGGGGCGAATGATGACATTAGAGGAATAATGGAGAGCAGGGAGGAGCAGATCAATAAGGCCTTATAGGCCATTGTACAGACTTGCGTTTTATTTTAAGTAAAATGAGCCAGTGCAGGATTTCGAGCAAAGTAACAACAGTGCCTTTTAAAAGGCTACTCTTTTGAAAATAGTTATAGGCAAGATGTAGAACCAGGGAGTCCAGGCTACTGGAGTATCCAGGTGATTCTTGAGCTAGGGAAGTAGCAGTGAAAGTGATAAGAAATGGATAGATGATAAATGTATTTTGAAAGTAGAATTAACAGGATTTCTTGACGGGTTTGATACGGAGAAGGGAGAGAAGAAAAGCGATGGGGAGAGAGAGAGAATGTGTCAGTCATCAGTGATGGCTCCAGGGTTTGTAGCCTGAACAGATTGAAGGATGTAGTTTGCGTGGAAGTCTGTCAGTGGATCAAGTTTGGGGGAAGAAGATCAGGGGTTCAGTTTTGGACTTGCTGAGTGGTGATAACAAGCAGTTGGGTATAGCAGTTTAGACAGAGGTCTGGGCCAGAGACATACATTTAGGAGTCATGATCAACTATCTAAAAATAGTATTTAAAGTCGTGATCTTACTGGAGAAGATCTTGAAGGGAGTGAGTAGAGATAGAGCAAGCAGTATATTCTGGGCACTCTGAACATTAAGATGTTGAAGGAAGAAAAAACAACAAACGAATGTGTGAAGGCACAACCGGTGTAGTAAGAGGGAAAGCAGGGCAGTGCAGTGCACACAAAGTGGGGTAAAGAAATATGGAGTAGGGGGGAGTGATAAGTGAGGTCACATGCTGCTGATCCATCAAGGAAGGTGAAGATAGAAACCAGTCATTGAGTTCACCAGTGGAGGCAAGAAAGGGGAATGTGTGGAAGTTTCCTTCTGATTTCTTCTGCTTACTCAGTGAAATACTAAGCCAAATGATCAGCTCTTAATTAGAAAGGAGAAGAGATTGAAGACTGAGGCAGGAAGAAAAAGTGAAGTCTTTTAAGAGATTCTGGTGACTCTAGGAGTGAATCAGTGGAGGAAGTCAAGTGATATTAGGATTGCTGAGTTGGACTGAAGTCCCTTTAAGTTCTGTGGACATACATTTTAAATGAATCTGTATGATTGTGTTTTGTTTTTTTCGTGTTCAGCTGGTGGGGGTAGGTGTACAGTAATTGGAAAATTGAAATTACCAAGAATTATGGCAAGAATAGTGGGAGAAAGACAGTGAGGCTGATGCTGACATCTTCAAGAAATGAAATCTGTTTACAAGTGCAGCAGGACCTGGGCAGCCTAGTGTGATTCATCCAAATTGCACTTTTGTGGGTCTAGCTATGAATTGAACTGTGTTATGTGTTACTAGTTGTTCTGTGTGTGGTACTGTGTGAACGTACCAGACTTTACATACCCCTTTTACTATCGATGGGAATTTGGGGTACATCTAACCTAGAGAAAAAAACAAAATGGGCCTTAGACTACATCTCATATCATGTTCAATAATCAGTTGTAAAAACGTGGGAAAGAAACCCACCTTTTACATTGTTACTAGCACCCTAATTGTAGAGGCTGTGGATGATAGTTCAAGAAGGAATTAATTTTGTTTTGGCAGGCAGAGCGTGAACAGGCAGAGTGTGAACAGGCAGAGCGTGACCAGGCAGAGCGTGACCAGGCAGAGTGTGACCAGGCAGAGTGTGACCAGGCAGAGTGTGAACAGGCAGAGTGTGAACAGCTGTCCTTGAAACAGATGAGGCTGGTCTCTTTCCGGTGTGTCGTTGGTCCCTTAGTGTTTACTGGAGCTTCTCTTTGACCAACCCTGAATTCCAGTGTTTTGTTTCCCCAGAGCAGTGAAAGTGCCAGAATCCCAACTTAGCATTTTAACCTCCTTGGCAGCTTCTTTCTGCTTGGTTTCTTAATATGTGAATGCCTGGAAAGGAAACTGTGCACAGGATGTAGGGTTTCATTTTGGAGGTTTATTTCTGCAGTCTGTTTTTCTCTGGGATTGTGGCACGTTAAGACGTGACTGCTTGATAACTCTGAATTCCAGTCTTGTCTACTCAGCCCAGTGACACTGCTACACATTTTAAGTTTTTCTCTTGGGCCTTTGCCCTGTGCTACAAATCAGCAAATCCTCTGATGGAAAATAGCTACAGGAAAATCCTTCCAGCTTAGGCTGGCCACTATGGTTGCTTTCAAACAGCTGTTTATTGTTTTTTAATCTAGCCTGTTTAGCTAATCTCAGTAGAAGGAGTTGTATAGAAAAGTGGCAATTAGAAGTTTAGAAGTTCTTGTGAAACCACTGACTGTTAATATACATTGCTATAACATTTCTTGGCCAGGCGCGTTGGCTCATGTCTGTAATCCCAGCACTTTAGGAGGCCGAGGAGGGCGGATCACCTGGTCAGGAGTTCAGGACCAGCCTGGCCAACATGACGAAACCCTGTCTACTAAAAGTACAAAAATTAGCCAGGCATGGTGGTGGGTGTCTGTGATCCCAGCTACTCGGGAGGCTGAGGGAGGAGAATCACTTGAAACCAGGAGGCTGAGATTGCAGTGAGCCGAGATCACGCAACCACACCCCAGCCGGGTGACAGAATGAGACTCCGTCTCAAAACAAACAAAAAAACAAACAAAACAAAATTTCTTTCCCAAATATCACTCCTTGAGTGAAGCCTGTCGTAGCTCCCTTATAGTCAGTTCCATTCTCTTCTGTGGCACTCTAGGTTTTGCCACTCTCTTCTGTTATGTCTGTGTATATTTCTCCCAGCATGTAGTGAGGTCTAAAACCGGGACAGTCAGCTCTGTTTCCCCACCTACAACACCTGACACATAGTTCAATCTCTATAGATGTTGAACGAATGAATTGTCCTTTACCTAAATTCATCTTTGAAGTTAAATGCAAGGTTTCCTTTTAGTGTTTTAGAGAGATGATTTTGGGCTTAGTGCTGTGTATGACCTTAACTGGGGAAAGAAAGAGGCAGCAGCATTTTAGGTCATAAGAGATAAAAGGAACCAGCATTCTTGTTGGGAAATCGCAACATGTGTGACATATGTACAAACAGTACAAATACAAAATTATTGCCTTCTCAGAACTACCATGTTGACAACTTCAGGGGGTGCGCTGGCAGTAGTGTGAAGAGACTCTTGGATTTGTGCAATGCAGTAGCCCTGTCTAGACCACGTAAGGGCTGTGGGAATTAATAGTAGTTGTAAGTGCATCATTACATCTCAGTTTTCTATTACTATCAGGTGACTCTGAGTGAAGGTCCTCACCATGTGGCCTTATTTAAAGACAGTTCTCGGGAGTTTGATCTTACCAAAGAAGAAGATGTAAGTAAAATTCATCTAAGGTTGATATGTGTAATTTTATAACCTGGATGAGCTTATAAAAAAAAATTACAGAATATTTGTGAATTAAGATTTTCTTAGAATTTTGTGTTTTCCATTAGCTTGCAGCATTAAGACATGAAATAGAACTTCGAATGAGAAAAAATGTGAAAGAAGGCTGTACTGTTAGCCCTGAGGTAAGGGTTACAATTCATTTCAGTGACATTTTATGGAAATTAAATGTTTATGATTTCAGATAAATCATAACTTGGTATCGATGTTTAGATTGCTGCTGTTCCAAGATATGTAGAGCTTTTTTAAAAAAAAAAAAAAAAAAAAAAAATCCAAATAATATATCATTTTGTGGGTAATTTTCCAGAATACTTACTTTTAGGATCAGAGAAAGAATACCATTTTTGTGAGCATCTTATCTGAATGGATGAGATACAGAATTTTCAGAATATATTTCACCAAAAAAATTGTTAACAAATTCCCCCCAAAATTTAGCAGTATTTTATTTTTATTTTTCCTGAATAGACCATATCCTTAAATGTAAAAGGCCCTGGACTACAGAGGATGGTGCTTGTTGACTTACCAGGTGTGATTAATGTAAGTATATACAAAACATGTATTTTATTTTATTCCTATTGTGTGAAGCATTTATAATGACATTTAAAACCTTTTTCTTTAAGACTGTGACATCAGGCATGGCTCCTGACACAAAGGAAACTATTTTCAGTATCAGCAAAGCTTACATGCAGAATCCTAATGCCATCATACTATGTATTCAAGGTAAATCATATCAAAAGATTTTACTATACTGATAAATTTTCTTCTTTAGCAATCCAAGCTTTGCATTAGTTTGCGTTATGTAAACATACAAGATAAATGCATTTTTTGCCTTCTCTTCATATTTATTTTATTAGCAAATAAAATCGAAGTTGAAATTATTTTGATAAGTTTTACATAAGCATCATTGAAATTTTTATTGGCTAGGATTTCTTTTTAGTAAATAACGTAAATGTATTAAAATCTTTCTTGCTATAATGTAGGCACAGGGGTATAATTTGTGCCAAGTTTTAAAAATCTACTTTACATCTTAAAATTCCACAGTGTCATTTTGTAATTTTTTTCAGACGGATCTGTGGACGCTGAGCGCAGTATTGTTACAGACTTGGTCAGTCAAATGGACCCTCATGGAAGGAGAACCATATTCGTTTTGACCAAAGTAGACCTGGCAGAGAAAAATGTAGCCAGTCCAAGCAGGGTGAGATCAAATTCTTTGTTGCAAGCATAGATTCTTTGTAAAAGCTCCAACTGTGATAGGGATTGGTTATTTTAAAAAAAGCAAACAACAAAAAAACACCTTACAACTAAGATTTATTACAATGAAAGGATAAAGCAAAGTCACAAAAGGAAATGGTACATGGTATGAAATCTGAAGGAGATCAGGCTCACATTCCCACTAGTTCACTCCCAGTAGACTCACATAGGGCACATTTAATTCCTCCAACAACAAGCTGCTTGTTAGAGACTCAGCTCCTAAGGTTTTCATTGGAGGTTAGTCATTTCGGCACCCTCATGTACCAAAATTATTTCATACTCCCAAAAGGAAAGCCTATGTTATAATTAAACGACATTACTTGAGTAGTGAGCCACAGTTATATAGGGAAAGGTTTATATCAGTGTAGGAAACTGTTTACCATTTAAGTTTTCAGATACAAGCCAAAGGCAGGCAGGCCTTTTTAAGGATAGTAGTCTCAGGCCTGCTATGTTAACCTTTTTCTAGGTAGCCACCATAACCTCTGCTCTGCCTTATTTTTAAGGGTAAGGCCTGCCATGGCATTAATGGTTCTGATATGGAGAAAGGGAGAAGTGAGGTAGAAACAAATTTCTGTGGCCTCCTCCCCATCTTTCTTCATTCCTTTCATTTCTTTCAACTGTGGGATAGTGAATTTGTATTTCTTCTGAGATGCAACTGAAGCTTATTTCAGTCCTTTTTGTATAAAAGATTCAGCATTAGCTTAGGTGTAACTGATTCTCATCCCATTATTAATCTGAACGGGCTTCAGTGGGTAGAAACTCTAACATATGTGAAAGATCTCTGTGCAAATATGCATTTTTCTGGGTACATAGTCTATGTTTTTTTGTTTTGTTTTGTTTTGTTTTTTGTCACATTTAGAAATGGATTTTTGATCCTAAAAGAGTTGAGAACCAGTGGATCCAAATATTAAAGAAGAAGGTGGGAGGGGAGGAAGGAATAAAAGAAGACAATCCAGCTTGGTCAGAATTTAGATATTTGAAGAAAGTATGGAAAAATAATAATAGCTACCATTTATTGAGTGCTTCCCGCCTGGCACTGTGCTAAGTATCATATTGTCCCATAATCTCATCAACCTTTTGGAAAAAATTAAGTTGTTTACTTAAGGTCGCATAACTACTAGGCAGCAGAGCAGAAATTCAAACTAAGGTCTGTCTGACTTTAAAGAACTACACATCATTCCGGGTTTTTGATATGTGTGTTTTAATAATACATTTTCAATATAGTAAAATTAAATGTAGTTTTTTCAAATAGCAATGGAAAAACATTTTAAATGCTTTTGTGCAGATTTATCTATTTAACTATATATATGTATAGCATTATTTTGCTTTCTAAATTGTATATTATGCTTTTAAAACTATGTAAATTATATCTCACATTAATTTTTCCCACTTTTAAAAATAGATTCAGCAGATAATTGAAGGAAAGCTCTTCCCAATGAAAGCTTTAGGTTATTTTGCTGTTGTAACAGGAAAAGGTATGCAAAGATGGGTTATAATAACTTATTTTTAGTTTCTGTCATTTTCAAATAATACAGAGTAATTTTCTTGGTGAAAATTTGACCATCATTCTTCCCCAGGGAACAGCTCTGAAAGCATTGAAGCTATAAGAGAATATGAAGAAGAGTTTTTTCAGAATTCGAAGCTCCTAAAGTAGGTATCTTGTTAAAACATTTAAACATTTTACAGTAAGAGAGTAGCTTAAATTAAACTGTTTTCACTTAAAAGATCAGGTTTTATAACTATTAGTTTTACATCGGATTTCTAGAATTTTTCCCAAATAGTGAACTGTATCTAATAAGCAAGTCCTTAGCTACTTTTTAACAGAATTGAGAGCAGTTTATCACATGGTACAATACATAGTGGCATGCTTTCTTGGATGTGGACACCAAAAGACAACAAAGATCTCTGCCTCTTACTTTATTTTACTTATAAAGTGGTTTTAGAAAATCGACGCTTTCATTTTTAAATATGTGTACATATTTCTCTTACAATATTAGGAAAGGTTGGAGTGGGGTTGTCAAAGAAGTATCCCTAGATAGATACTGACAGGAGATAAGATAAGCAAAAAGAGCTAAAGACCAGTTGTATTACTGTATACTAAGACTTTAAATGTTGAGTTTCTGGAAATAGAAAAGTATGTTTGTTCCTAGGTTAGTATGGTAAGTCAAGATAGTTCTTGCAAACCATAATCTTACATGCTTTGGGGAGTACACTGACAACATATAGAGCTGTGCTGTCTAATATGGTATCACTAGTTTTGTGTAGTTATTAAAATTTAAATTAGTTGGAATTAAATTAATTTCTGGAAGATGGCTTTCTTCATGTTCTTTTTAAAGGCATGGTGGCTCACGCCTGTAATCCCAGTACTTTGGGAGGCGAAGAGGGGCGGATCACTTGAGGTCAGGAGTTTGAGACCAGCCTGTCCAACATGGTGAAACCCCATCTCTACTAAAAATACAAAAAAAATTAGCTAGGCGTGGTGGTGCGCACCTGTAACCCCAACTACTCAGGAGGCTGAGGCGGGAGAATCGCTTGAACCGAGGGGTGGGGGACGGAAGTTTTAGTGACCCAGGATCGCGCCACTGTACTCCAGCCTGTGTGACAGTGTGAAACTCCAGCTCAAAAATATAATAATAATAAAATAAAAGATAACATTAAATTTAAATTAGTAAAAATTCAATAAAATTAAAAATGCAGTTCCTCAGTTACACTAGCCACACATTTCAAGGGCACAATAACCCAGTGTGCCAGTAGCTACCATATTGGAATGTTTCCCTCATCACATAAATTTTATTGAATAGCGTTGGTATAAAAGGTAAGAGTGGCTGTTAGCAAGCACATTCACAGACTTGGTGGTAATATTGTTATTGTTTTTGTCATTTTAATATACTTTAGCTCTTGTTTTTTTTTTTTTTTAATAGGACAAGCATGCTAAAGGCACACCAAGTGACTACAAGAAATTTAAGCCTTGCAGTATCAGACTGCTTTTGGAAAATGGTACGAGAGTCCGTTGAACAACAGGCAGATAGTTTCAAAGGTAGGTTGGATTTTTTTTAAAGAAGCAGACAGCTTAAAACATTTTATTAGCTGGCAATCTTTGGCATCCATCCCATTCTGTACTTCTTTCCTTTAACAGTTGCTTGGTAGTTCATTTACAGTTAGACAATATCTGGAAAATAGAAGAATACAAACCTTCAGTTATACAAGAACGAAATTTTTCCTTTCAGAGGAAGCATCTCTAGGAACACATTTGCAGAGTTCAAACAGATGAGAACGTTTGCTAGTACTTGGAAGTACACAATAAATTATAGAGAATTCAGATTCACCCTGTTGAGGGCAAAGAGAGCAGATGTGTTGGGAAGCAGAGCACTCTGGACTTCATTTACATGGCACCATTTCCTGAATCAATGTCATGGTACCATTTCCTGAATCACTTTCCTGCTCAATGTCTTTTATCTGAAGGGAATATGTTTGCTTTCCCTTTTCCCATATGTAAATCCTACCTGATCCTACCTATTTATCCCAGTTGTCCGTCTGCAACCTTGTATTACTTTTATTTCCATTTTACAGAAGAGAAAACAGAAGACAGAGTAACTTACCCAAATAACTTACCCAGTGGCACACAGCATAGGTAGAACACCCGGGATTTGCCTGTTGGTGGTACAACTACTGCAAAGTCCATTCTCTCAGCAGCTCTATGATACTAAGCTACTTCAGCTGTGTGCTAATGGATTTAACATGGAGAAACTAGAATCAGGGAGAATAGTTTTGAAAGCTGTTGCAAAAATGAAATTCTGAGACGTTGAGATCCCAGAGTACTAAGGGGTGATAGGCACACTCTCAGAAATTCACTTAATACAGAGGACATGTATTTTAACCGCTTTAACAACTGCATCTGGAAAGAAGGAGAATCATCAAACTTGAACTTTTCCTTCTTCCTCAGCAACTCGTTTTAACCTTGAAACCGAGTGGAAGAACAACTATCCTCGCCTGCGGGAACTTGACCGGGTAATATTTGGATACTCATGTATTTTGTATGTATCTTAATTTAATGTTGTGTGCTGACTAAATTTATGTTGGGAGAAAAATCCGATGAGCTAAATTACTTTGGTTTTGACTATAACTACTAATTTGTAAGAATACATCTCTAGGAGCAGTTCTCTCTGACAATAATTTAAATTATTTATTATATAATATTAAAAACAGGGATTATAAGACGTCAAAACAAGTGTTGAAAATATTTTCTGAGAAGGTAATGAATATGCTTTAAAGGTTTTGTAGAATTCGTGTATTCATGTAATTTAGTGGGAGTTAAACATTGTTTTTCCTTGATTTTAAAATGCCCATTAGTTAATAAAACACAGCATTAATGTGTAATTACTGATGTACTAAATTAATATGTATTGATGCTTTCATATAACATGAACAAGTGTTATGTGAAAAACTGCATTCAACATTGAGAAGGTAGATATTTATGTCAGTTTCTTTGTCCTTATCTGGATAATGGCATTCCTAAAAAAAAGACACTAGAAGTGCATTTTTACTAGTCACGTGTATTTAAACCCAAATTCAGCCTAGTAGCCTGTCAAAAACCTCCTTTTGGTTATCTCTGAAAATCATGACGGGGTAAATTTACTGTCTTATGGAAATCTTACTTACTTGTATTTATATTGCCTAGAATGAACTGTTTGAAAAAGCTAAAAATGAAATCCTTGATGAAGTTATCAGTCTGAGCCAGGTTACACCAAAACATTGGTAAGTATTTGATATTAATCTCTTTTCTGAAAGACTTTACTGGCCGGGCGCGGTGGCTCAAGCCTGGAATCCCAGCACTTTGGGAGGCCGAGACGGGCAGATCATGAGGTCAGGAGTTCGAGACCATCCTGGTTAACACGGTGAAACCCTGTCTCTACTAAAAAATACAAAAAAGTAGCCGGGCGAGGTGGCGGGCGCCTGTAGTCCCAGCTACTCGGGAGGCTGAGGCAGGAGAATGGCGTGAATCCAGGAGGCGGAGCTTGCAGTGAGCTGAGATCCGGCCACTGCACTCCAGCCTGGGCGACAGAGCGAGACTCTGTCTCAAAAAAAAAAAGAAAGACTTTACTATATGGGTTATAATGAAATACTAAAACTTAGATTGATAAAGCAGTGATTTATTATTACCTTGGCTCTTAGGCAAAAACACAATAATTTTTTTTTTAGCAATATCTACTATTGTAGTCTAACCAGTTGAATTTCTGGAAGATGGTTTTCTTCATGTTCTTTTAAAATCTTGATTCTCTTTGCCTTTTCTTTATCTTATACTTAATAAATACATAATCATAATTTCTGTAAAGTCATTTAGGCAAAAGTTTCATCAAATTGTACTTTAGGTAAATATCAACCTGTCAAAATTGGTTTATAAAGGGAGATTAGTATATATTTTCAGCTTCTCCATTCTGAATAAGAACAGTTAGTGCTTTCTGTACCATGTGGTTAATGTGTTATATACAAATCACATTTTGAACTTAATGCTATTAATATTTGAAATTTTTAAAATTAGCAAGTAAATGCACCCTTTTGAAAAATTTTTTATGTTAATCTTTTCTAAGGCAAGCTTACCTTCAGTTTATGTTTTATGTAAGTTTGGCCATTCCTAAATTCAGTGGAATGAGACATGGTAAAACAAGGTATTATAAATAACCTTGACATTTTTGTAGTCACATGTTAATTAACAAATTCCTCAGGCAGAAATTATCATTCTGATGAAGACTGGTATTTTTAAGAATTTATTCTTGGAGCACAACTATCCTCACTGCCATTCATTGTAAATATTTTCTGTACCTAGTCTATTGACTCAGTTAAAGGTTATCAAAAGTGAGCCTTGATAGTGGTATCTAGTCTGTACATTTAAATTCAGCATCACTAGTGTCCTCATCTCAGTGCCCTTTCTTCGTCAGTGGTGAAACCTCTTCTGTCTTCAAGTAGTCCACATTTGCCTGTTTTTAATCTCCATTCCTTCTCCAAAAAAAAGAGATCTGATTTTATCTGTTCTTGTTGATTAATCAAATATTATTATGACACAACTTATGTTTATTTGTATCTTAGCCCAGTTCCATGGCTTTGTGTCAGTCAGCTTTGAAGTTACAAAGAGATACATAGGTTTACAGATTGAATATAATACCAGTTGCCTTGCTAGATTGTATGAGGGTATTTAATGTATATAAAAGTGATATATAAACTGTAACAACTAATAATGCTGTTTATGGGGAGAAAATGTGGTCCTTCTATAAATTAATTTTTGGTATCATCAAATGGAAAGGTTAGTTTTGTTTGGACAGAGCAACCCTGAACTCAAAGTATTTCTTCACTAAAGTGAGCTTTGAAAATAAATGTAATTTATTTAATACAAAGGTAACTGAAGAGAATTGCCAAGGGACAATGAACACATACCACCAGATTGCCCATTGAAAAGGCAAGGGTCAGAACTAGGACATCTGGCTGCTAGAGATTTATTTGCGTAAGCTGCTGGATCATATATGATTCTCTGTTTTTTCAGACTGTAGAGGCTGAAAAAATGTTATGCTAACACAAATATAAATCAGAATAGCAGGTCCAAGCCTTAGCTGTTCATGCCACATTGAATTCAAGTGCATTACACCCCAAATATTTTCCAAATATTTTATTATTGTGACATAGTTGATGTTGTCTTGAAGTTTCTGTTGGTATGTTTTTGTTGAATAATGCCTATGTGATATTTTAGGACAATGCCTAAAATGCTTACAATTATTTAAGTCATAAGACTGTTTAATCTATATTTAGTTATCTGGAAACAGTGTTAAAAGCATTTTATGTCCTAACATGACTGTTTGTTATTTATTTGTAGACATTCCACTGTCCTTTGGTTAAGTTTTAGGAAGGTTATTAGGGGTATAGATTTGACATATAATACATTATAGTTGGAAATAGGCTCTCAGCATTTTTACGCCGTGCCTGGTTTTCAAGAATGAATCACTGACCTTCAGCAGGAGGTATTGATATATTATTAACATCATGTGACCATCAATGTAGATATATCTTTTCTAGAAGGATAGCTAGCTAGCTTCACAGAAATACATTTTTTCAAAAAATGCTAGTATGGTACGTTTTTAGAAATTCTCGGACTTCAGAAATCAAAGATTTGCAATGTCATAATTTGAGGTTTAAAACATGAATAAGTGTTAAGGCAGAGGCAGGAATATGGTAAGGGCCAGGAGATGAGAACAAGAAAGGCGACACAGGTAGCTGTGTACTGTGGCTTTAACATAAATGGGGGTAAGAGGCAGGAGATAAAACAGTTGATGTAAGCAAAATATTAAGTTTATTAGCCATATTCAGAAGTTTAGTATGTATTCCGGAAGCAGTGGGGGGAGGGTGGTCACTGAAGAGGATTAGGTCAGGTTTGCATTTTAGAAAGGTCTTTGTAGTAGGCAAAATGGAATACGGGTGGAGAAGACTGTAAGCAAGGAGGCAGTTGGCTGTTGCAATAATTTAGGCAAGAGGTGATTGTGGCTTAAACTTGGATAGTGAGTGGTAATACAGGTAGAGAAGAGACACTTGTGAGATACTTGAGAGGTCACATAAAAGATAGAATTTACAGAATTTAGTGATTGTGTAGATAATGAAGAGTCTATTAAATAAAGAGTATGTTTATGTTCAGTAATTACGTTGCTGGGAGTATATGCAAATAATGATATATTTGACAAAGATGAACACATAAAACCTTTCACCTTGGTTTTTTTAATAAATGTGAAGAAATGGAAAACAATTTATGTTTCCCATTTGGAATTATATAGTATTTGGTTTATATAGAGCAGATTGCTGCTCTATGGATAGAAGTAGCCTTTGAAAAGTATAGGATGTTGACATGGAAAACTAAATACAATATACTTTTAGATTTAAAAAAAGGATTTATAGAACACTATGTATAATTATGAACCATTTGTGTGAATACACCCACACAAACAATTACATAGACATAATTTTTTTAATAATAAAGCCATAAATAGTGGTTATCTTCTAAAAGAGGAACTATGGGATGCTTCTTACATTTTCTGTATTGGTTGAAATTATTATATGGAATATAATAGTCCTCTACTTTAAAATTTAAAAAAAATCCATTTAAAAAAGTATTTCTTTAATTAAAGTGGAATGTAGGTAAAGTTTCTGTAGATGAAGAAGGCAGTAAAACTATTACCTTTATTATATTTTGTTAATTATATTTTGTATATTAGTAGAAGTTATCCCTGGTTGATGGCAAAACCTGGAATCCAGAAGTCACCTGTAATAACACAGAATATAGTCCAGGCGCGGGGCTCATGCCTGTAGTCCCAGCACTTTGGGAGGCGCCCATGGGCAGATCACTTGAGCTCAGGAGTTCAAGACCAACCTGGGCAACATGGTGAAAACCCTGTCTCTAATAAAAATACAAAAATTAGTCGGGCATGGTGGTGCACACTTGTAATCCCATCTACTTGGGTGGCTGAAACAGGAGAATCGCTTGAACCCAGGAATTGGAAGTTGCAGTGAGCCGAGATTCGCCACTGCACTGCAGCCTGGATGACAGAGTGAGACCCTGTCTGAAAACAAAACAAAACAAAAAACATAGAATATAGGCTGGGAAAATTGTTAGATGATAGCAGCAAGCAATAAGGTAGCAGATGGCATAACTAGATGGAGTAGCTTCACAGTATAAGGGTTTTTATATGAACATTGAGAACTGATGATTCAGAAGAGAGACTGGGGTGAGGAGGACTTAGCTTCTACTTTCTAACTCTGAAGGCCTTTCAACTACTGAATAGCTTCCTCTGAGCAGAATGTGAGGATGGAGGACAGTCACTTTCCTTAAGGAAAGGTTTGGAGATAAAAAGAAAAGGAAAAGAGAATGAGAGTATAAAATGGTTTGTCATGGAACCGGGTATTGGGAGCACAACAGAAATTGTGGTGGTGGAGGGAGCAGTGGGGGTCTGGAACAGAGGAGAGCCGCTTGGCGATGAAAGGCAGGAGAGGCTGGGCAAGGAGAATTGATAACAGCTGCCTCTGTGGATGTCAAAGCAGCAACCTCCCTTGAGAAAGTTGCCTTTAGCTTCTCGGGATTCGGTAGTCAGGATTTTAAAAAGGGTGTCAGGGATATGGATTCCTGGCCCAGAGACTCCAGGGAAAAATAACAGACTATGTCTCTTCTTCTGAAGCAGGATGAGACAAAAGCCCTGGAGGGCAGAGGCTGGATCCTGGTCTTCAGTTCAGCTTTCAGTTATCTTCTTGAGATTGTGTTTAAAGTGGTGTCTGAAGGGGAGGCCCTACCAGGCTGCTTTTCTTCATCTTGCTCCTTACACTCTCCCACTCTCTGTCATTAACTCAGTGACTAAATTGTCTTTGTTCTTTTGGGCCCCAGTTGTATATCCTCCTCAGACTCTGTTTTCTTTACTGGTTATAACTGAAAAGTGACCTGAAAGTTAGCAGTAGGAAACCAGGATCTGTGTTCATTGATTGAGTAGACTTAATTTTACACAAAATGTTTAGTAAATAGTCTTGGAGGGTAGAAGATGTTGACTCGCCTCACCAGAGGAGTTCAGCTGGGCTTTTGGACAGCGGGATATTTCTGCTACCCTGAGATTTGTGTCTATATCCTAAAGGGTTGAGGTTACTACTCTTAAGAAGGATCCCCTGATAAGTAGAGTTTTGGTTTTTTTTTTTTTTTTTAATGTATATTGTAGTATTCTATTATGGTATAAGTTTATTACCCAAATAAATATTTTCTAGAGAGTTCAAATTAAAATAGTTGTATTTTTTTATTAGTCACCCGTATTCTTTTAAGATGTCTTTCATGGCAGAATTTTCAGCATGATTATGCATCTTTTACATTGTTACCTTCATCATGAATTACTGGAAGATTTTGTCTAACAGCATTCTATAACATCTGTGATCTGATAAGTTGTCATGTTTATACCAAGAAGTTTTCAGTCTCGGACTCTCCCATAAACACATGAAGTATGTGTTAATACTAGGCAGATAAGTGTGCATGAAAAGATGCTCAAAATTATTAGTCATTAGAGAAATACAATGTAAAACCACAATGACCACTCTAAACTTACGAAAATGGCTAAAATTATAAATGACAGACTATACCAAGTGATGGCAAGGGTGGAGAGGACCTAGAACTCTCATTCCCTGCTAATGGAAATGTAAAATGCGGCAAACATTTTGGAAAAAAACATTAAACATGTAATTACCATATGATCCAAACATTCCACTCTTAGGTATTTACCTAAGAGGAATGAAAGCATGTGTGCGTAAGAAGGACTTCTACTAGAATTCTCATAGCAACTTTATTTGTAATAGCCAAAAGCTGGAAACAGCCTAAGTGTCTATCTACACAAGAATGGATAAACACATTCATGCAACATAATACTACACAGAAATAAAAAGAAGTAAAATATTGCTAGATGCAGTGGCTCACACTTACAATCTCAACACTTTGGGAGGCCAAGGCAAGAGGATTGCTTGAGCCCAGGAGTTCAAGACCAGCATCAGCAACATAGTGAGACCCCCATCTCTACAAAATTTTAAAAAATTAGCCAGGCATAATGGCATCCTCCTGTAGTACCAGCTACTCGGGAGGATGAGGTGGGAGGATGGCTTGAGCCCAGGAGGTTGAGGCTGCAGTGAGCCCTGATTGTGCCACTGCACTCTAGCCTGGGCAACTAAGCAAGACCCTGTCTCAAAAAAAAAAAAAAAAAAAAGTGAAATATTAATACATACAACAGCATGATGAACCTCAAAATAATTATGCTGAGTGGAAGAAGAAAGGCAAAAAAAGAGTATATGCCACATGATTGCATTTATATAAATTTCTAGAAAATACAAACTAATCACAGTGACAGAAAGCAGTTCCAATGGTGACAACTTTTGAGGATGATGGATGCGTTCATTATCTTGACTGCTGCGATTTACAGGTATATACACATGTGAAAACTTCTCAAAACTTTAAATATGTACAGTTTATTGTAAGCTAATGGTACTTCAGTCAAGCTGTTTTTAAAAACAATATTATATTTAGATTTGGTGTTTTTGATCCTTTTTTATTTCAGGGAGGAAATCCTTCAGCAGTCTTTGTGGGAAAGAGTGTCAACTCATGTGATTGAAAACATCTACCTTCCGGCTGCCCAGACCATGAATTCAGGAACTTTTAATACCACAGTGGATATCAAGCTTAAACAGTGGACTGATAAGCAGCTTCCTAATAAAGCAGTA
Organism: Macaca thibetana thibetana; assembly: GCF_024542745.1. Lineage (NCBI taxonomy): Eukaryota > Metazoa > Chordata > Mammalia > Primates > Cercopithecidae > Macaca > Macaca thibetana. Next base: position 4,748,255 of record NC_065579.1, on the reverse strand, counting down.
GAGGTTAGGATATAATTTAATTAAATGGGTAAGAAGCATTATCTGAAGGGAGTAGAAGCTGTGAATTTTAGACTTTATTCCCATCACAGCCTCTTTCTTTCTTTCTTTCGTTTGGGTCCTTATATCTCATTTATTCTTTACTCCTCATCTCTGTGTTGGGCCTAACCTTGATGTTGCTACCAGTTACTACGGTTATAAAAATTTACTAATTGTTATGGTGTTGGCCTGAGGGTATTGGTACTTCTTCCAAAGACTGTATTTAACAAGCAAATTTTGCTTGAATGTGAAATATTTGCTTGAATATTTGCTTGAATGTGAAATATTTTGAACATTTCATCTGAGCTCAGTTCTACTTAAATTATCATTTTCTTAGTTAGGATCCTGACAGAAGATTAAACTAGGAATTATTTAAAAAAAAAAAAAAACTACCTTAAAGAATCTGTTTCCGCTACCATGTCTCTTGGCTTTATCACTTAATAGCTGTATGGTCCTTTGCCTAGTTGCTTAACTTTCCTATGTGTTTTTTTATCAATAAAATGGTGATAGTAATATTGCCTACCTCACAGGGTTGTTATAAGGATTAAATAAGTAATTGTATATAAAGTACTTAGACAATGCCCAACCCATGATAACTGCTCAGGAAATGGACCTGCTGTTATTATGATCATCATCATCTGAATTGATCCGTCATGTACATCACCGCATAAACAGTGATTGTTGAAGCTAAGAGTCTGTGTCCTGTGCTGTGTGAGGTTGCTCACAAAATTGAAGTCCATGTTAAAAGTAATTTTGTTTTTCATAGCTGTCTTAAAGGCAGTGTCAGTTTCTCGTTATTCAGATGTGATTTCACCCCTTTCCCATCTTGCTCCAGTCTTGACTTCCTTACCTCTGTTCTCAATGTCTTCAAGCCCCTTTCTAAGAACTCTAGCAGCCTCCCTGCCTAAGTTGCACATTGCTGAGCCCTGGCAGATCTTGACACATTTACCCCTGAAGAAATTAGAGAGCGGCTGCTCCCCCTTCACTAGTTCTCATTACTGGCACTGACATTTTTTCTGGGCCATGTCCTGTGATAGGATATTTTCACATCCTAAGGTTCAAGCAGTGGAAGTGGTTATAAAAGCATCAATTTTTCATTCCACTGCTGCTTTCTGTCCCTCAGCATTAGGTGTCATGGAAAGAATGTAGATCTGGTGAGAAGGTCAGGAAACATGGATCTTAATACTCGCCCCACCACTCACTCCGTATTTTTGGACAGTCACTTCTTTATGTTTAAAATGAGAGAGGGCTAAAATTCAGCATTAAAAAGCCCACTTAGTTGTAAGTAGATTTTGTTCTCCATTGATTTTGTTCTTCATTATTTTTGACACTGTGCTCTTCCTTTCACTTTTCAGATCATTAGGAGTTAGCTGTAATACAAAGCTGAATACTCTTCAGCTGTGTTTGAAAGTGTTGGCGCATTGCTTCATGTCTTTGCTTAAAGACAAAGATACGAAGATGACTGAATCATTAAGACATTTTAAACTTTTTGCAATGTGAAAGAAGCAGGCAAACTCATGTCTTAGAGGTTGAAATAAATAAGTGAACTAACTTGGGTGGCAGGCTTAGAATACATACCTTATCTTGAAGAGACAGCCCTGTTCAGCTACAGCAGGTGGTGTCATGTAGGAATATGGATGCGTGTACCCTTCTCAGTCAGTTCAAGAGAAGCTGTCAGCGCAGACTTTTAAATGAAATCTCTCAATTTTTAAATATTGGCAAGCAATTTTAAAAATGTGAACCACTACGCATGTCTAGCAAAGCATATCAGGAAGCCATATCTGTCGCCAGCAACCCGTGTGAGACCTCTACATCATTGGCCGTTTAATGTAGTTTCACATATATTTTCTGATAAGCTGATTTATTTATCACATCTGGCTTGAGCTCGTGTGTTATTTTTCATGTTAAACGCTAAAGTATGTAGTAATAATACACCTTTTTTCTTTCAAATAATTCTAGGTTGCTTGGGAGACCCTACAAGAAGAATTTTCTCGCTTCATGACAGAACCCAAAGGGAAAGAGCATGATGACATATTTGATAAACTTAAAGAGGCCGTTAAGGAAGAAAGTATTAAACGACACAAGTGGAATGACTTTGCGGAGGACAGCTTGGTATGTTGTTTGTCTACTGGGGTATCAGCCTCATATTTTTATATAACTTCTCAAATTGTTTCTTTTTCATAGGAGACTTTTTATATGACTAAATTACATTCTGAATTAAAAATAATGAAGTAAAGAAACAGATTTATGATCTGTAATCTGCCCTTTAATATTTCCCTGCCCTTCTAAAATCACCTGTTGCTGTTTCTTTCTTGGCTATCACTTCAGAAAAAAGTAAAACTTTGCAGTAAACAGGCTCTGATAAACTTCTACAAATGTCATCTATTAGCCATTTTATGGGCCTGTCTGTAGATAACTGATTCTAATTTTACCCTCTGTGGTAATGAAAGGAATTAAATACATTGGTTTTCAGTGGACTTATAAAATGTTAGACTTATAAAATGTTAGACGCCTAAAATCATACCACCAGCTACCATGTATTGAAGCTCATTATGTGCCAGGAGCTCTGTAAGCATTATTTTATTTAATTCTTAACTAGTCCTATTATTGTCATTGACAGAGCTGGGATTCAAGCCCCTCTCTAATGGCAAAGCCTGGTTCCTGACACCACATGATAAATCTTTTGTTACGTAGAATGCTCTCACTACCAAAATCAAATCTGTGAAGTTTCTGCTCTGCTCAGAGAGTTACTAGAGGTGTTGTTGAATTACAGGATTGAGTGATTTTCTGGGAAAATGCAGAGCTGGCTGTGATTAGCCGGTTGTAATTATAATTTTGTTTTAAAGAAATGTTTGTCTTTATGGCCGGGCGTGGTGGGTCACGTCTGTAATCCCAGCACTTTGGGAGGCCGAGGCGGGCGGATCACCTGAGTTGGGGAGTTCGAGACCAGCCTGACCGACATGGAGAAACCCTGTCTCTACTAAAAATACAAAATTAGCTGGGCATGGTGGTACATGCCTGTAATCCCAGCTACTTGGGAGGCTGAGGCAGGAGAATTGCTTGAACCCTGGAAGGGGAGGTTGCAGTGAGCCAAGATCGTGCCATTGCACTCCAACCTGGGCAACAAGAGTGAAACTCCCATCTCAAAAAAAAAAAGAAAACCGTATTTATTCTTGTTAAATGCCTTATTAAGACTGGCTTACTGAGAAAATAGTTTCATTTTTATTCATCCAAAAGTTATAAAATTTGGAAGCCAATTTCAACTGTAATAAATAACTTTTATGATTTTATAGACCTTTTAAGTGTCTACCTTATTACTTTTTCCATTGCTGTTAACACTGGGAATAATGGTTATTAATTTTTTTCTCCTCATTTTTGAAAAGACTACCATATAGGTCATATGGCAAAAAGGAGAGTTGAACATGATCTGAATTATTAAGCCCTGAATTTTAGGTTTCTAGATGTTGCATTTCATGTAGTTACATTTGTAATATTTTGTATAATGTAAATGTGTAATATTACCCGTGCACCTCATATGGTTAGCTTATTTAATTTGGGCCAGGAGAGAATCTCCATTCTATATTTTTTAGATAGCAAGCTAACAAATAAGCAGGCAAGTAAAAGGAGCTTATGCATTTTTGTGGGAAGGATATATTTTTATGCTGGTTTATATACATAGTTATTTTTCCATATTTACTAAGCTGTCAATTTGAATAAAACTACTAAAATGACGAGATGTAAAAGAAGTTAGCTTTTTCTTTTCTTGTTATTTTCAGAGGGTTATTCAACACAATGCTTTGGAAGACCGATCCATATCTGATAAACAGCAGTGGGATGCAGCTATTTATTTTATGGAAGAGGCTCTGCAGGCTCGTCTCAAGGATAGTAAGTAGAGACGCAGCTTATTGAGTTCTGAGTTCACAGTGGTGAAGGAGTTATCCAACTTTAGTGAACATTTGTAAAAATATATTTAACATTTAAAAGTCTTTGTCATTAATACTATAGTTAAATATTATTTGTGGAATTTTTTTTTAGTCAACTGCTTTGTAGCTACTAAAACAAATGGACACATGATGCTTATATGTACTTATATTCTATAAAGCTATAATGCAGAATATTTTAGTGTGTTTGCTATTGTACTTACAGGAATTGTATAAGCAATTATACTTTTATGTATCATAAACTCATGTATAATTAAACTCTTACACATGTGCCATATCAGTCATGTGGGCTTTTTCCTTTATTTCAACTGCCTTCATACTGATATAGCACTTTGAAATAGTGAAGAAAGCAAGACCATTATTAGTTATAATTTGTGTACAGGTAAGTAATAAAATTGTTGATAAGTTAATTTTTTTTTTTCTAGCTGAAAATGCAATTGAAAACATGGTGGGTCCAGACTGGAAAAAGAGGTGGTTATACTGGAAGAATCGGACCCAAGAACAGGTGAAATAAACGCATCTCTAGTCTTACGATGATATCATTGTGTTCATTTTCATTCAGGCATTAAAATATAACCTTTGTGTGGCTCTAGACCAGTCTCAGGAATTTTAAATGTTTTATGTCGTCCTTTCTAAAATATAATGAATCTTTAGAATAAAGAATAAACTACATAAGAAAGTTTTTTTTAAGTGAAGTAGCCATGTTGTTAAAAGACAAGAGATGAAACATGCCCCTTTTGTGGTTGATTACTTTGTTCATTTCAATTCCCTGTTTGAGGTAAAAAGGAAGATTAAAGTTATGAACAGGCCAGGCAGAGTGGCTCATTCCTGTAATCACAACCCTTTGGGAGGCCAAGTTAGAGGAATCGCTTGAGTTCAGGAGTTTGAGACCAGCCTGGGCAACATAGCAAGACCTCTGCTTTATTAAAAGTCAAAAAAAAATTAGCCAGGTGTGATGGCACATACCTGTTATCCCAGCTACTAGTGAGGCTGAGGTGGGAAGGATTGCTTAAGCCTGGGAGGTCAAAGCTGCAGGGAAAAAAACTTGTGAATAGAAGAAAATGATAAGGTTTTCAGAGGACGTACAGTGAATATGCTTGGCGGGGGAAAAGATACAATTTTTCTTGCCTTATTTTATTATCTTATCTATATCTATCGTTAAAGTCCCTACCTCTCACCTCCACCCCTGTTCATTCCTTTCTGATTCTTATAGCTTCTTTTCCTATCTGATATTCAATCTTATATCACTGTCTCATTCCTTGTTCATTCCTTAAATGAAAGAATCTAAATAGAACATAGACTCTAACTACATAAATTAATGAAATAATGAAGATGAAAAAGATTTAGCATCCAATCCATTTTCTTTTCTTGTTTGCTTTGTTCCTTGAATTCATTTAGAGAAAGGAGATCAAGGAATGGAAAAATAGAGGAGAAAGAGAGAATAAAAATTGACCAAATGAGATGTCCCTATTTCTTTATATTTTCATTTTCATTTTAAACACAGAGTTAATTGTATAATCTATATCCTATTTTTTCCTAGTTTCCCACATTTCTTGTTTCATAAGTTCTCTATCAGACATGAGTCTCAACTTCCTCAAAATAATGAAGAGACAGTCTTCTTTTTCTTTGTGTTTTATTATTATTATTATTATTTTGGTAATGACTTTTGTGAAAAATGAGCCATTAAGAGACTGAAGTGAAGCTGAAGAAGTGGACAGTTAGTGATTGGGTCATGCATGTGTTCAGGGTGCATTGGTTATCTCTGCTCTACAGATGGGCTGAGAGAAGGAGGTCTGTCAGAAAAGAATTTCTAGGGATCCATCCAAGGTTTCTGACTTTGATAGAGGAAGATGCATTGATTAGAAAGAGCTGCTGTAAGGGAGATAAACTGCAAAAGAAAAATGGTGTCTGGCCTTCAAGACTTAGTGATATTAGGCCTAAAGTCTCTAGAACAATTGATGGCACTCCTCAGCAACTGACTGGTGGTTAATGTGCTTTGGCCAAACACTCTCTGAAAGAAATGATTCCTGCTAGTAAGTTATTTTTGTCAGGAACTTAAACCCACAGGGGAATCCCTTCAAGAGAAACAAAGGAATTCACCTGAAAGTCAGTGCAAAGGGTCTGTAAACCTAGAAGAGGAATCGGGAAAGAAACCCTTTAGAGAAGAGCCTTCTCCCCCACAGGATTTCAGGGCAGCATGTGCGAGACCCAGGCTGACTGTAGAACAGAGGCCATAATTTGGAATATAGAAGGGAGGGGCATCTGAATCACCTGGGGAGGTGTTTATATATATTGTTTTGGTTTTTCCTTCAAAAGCTAGCCTCATGTCAGACGGAGTCAAGCTCTCCTTCTCTGTCCTTTCTCCCTCCCACTCCCAGTTGAAAACAAGTGTTTTCAGCCTCACACCTGGAGGTCACAGGGAGAGACAGAGATTCTAGAAGAGGTTGAGAATATCCCTAGGTCTCACATTGTAAGTTCACATAGCTGAATGACAGGATTTGGCAGGAAAAGAAACTTAAAGATGAGAAATCCATTCACTGAAAAGTGTTTTGTGTTTTTGTGTTTCTTTTTTGTTCGTTTTCTAGGAACATTCATCCCTTTGAAACATTCTCACCTTGTTTGAGCCAAACTAATGGACATTTTGGTCAGGATAGATCCAAGAGTAGTTCTCTCTTCTGAGGGCCAAGTGTAGTGACAGTCAAGTGGTGATGGATAGAAAGGGGGAAGTAAAACACGAGGCAGGATGAGCTTGGGAACACCATTACCAGCAATTTCCTTTCCATCTCAGACTGAATAGTACATGTTTAAGCAAACAGTGAACTTTCTCTTTATCAAATGCTCTTTTTTCTAAAGTGTTAGTTTTCAGAGAGTATTAATTAGTAGTTCCATTTACAAGCTAATTGTTTGCATGTATGTGTTAATCTTGTCTAACTACTCAGATTTCATAGCTGTGATAGAGTTTGGGGCAAAAAAAAAACACTCAGTTTCATAGCTGTGGTAGATTTTCTATTCTAGTAATTTATTTAGGGTAATGATTGAATTTAAAGCTAGTTTCTTGTATCATACAATTTTGAGTGGAGGTTTGAAAAATGACAAGATTAATTTAACACAGTATAAGAATCTTGTTATCAAACATAACTAGTGTATGTACGTTTTCCTCCTTTGGTAAAGAGATTATGAATAATTACAGAAAAGAGACTGGAAGTGAATTTAAGAAGGATAGATACCTCACAGAAGCAGTCTGAAGTACCTTTTTTTTTTTTTTTTTTTTTTTTTTTTAAGACGGAGTCTCGCTCTGTTGCCCAGGCTGGGGTGCAGTGGCCGGATCTCAGCTCACTGCAAGCTCCACCTCCCGGGTTTATGCCATTCTCCTGCCTCAGCCTCCCGAGTAGCTGGGACTACAGGCGCCCGCCACCTCGCCCGGCTAGTTTTTTGTATTTTTTAGTAGAGACGGGGTTTCACCGTGTTAGCCAGGATGGTCTCGATCTCCTGACCTCGTGATCCGCCCGTCTCGGCCTCCCAAAGTGCTGGGATTGAAGTACCATTTTTTATGAAAAGGCTTTTTAAAAATCAAACTGTGCATTTTATATTTATTGAAAAAGAGACATGTCAACAGGTTAAATCCTTACAGTAATCTCGTTCTTAAGTGTAGTTCTTAGATATGAGGCATTTTAGAACGTCAACTCTTCCCATGCATTCAGAGTGCTTTTTTCTAGATTCAAATTATACCCTACGGTCAAGAAAGAAAGAAAATACATAGTAAGATTCCTGGTGCTGTAACTTCCACAGCAAAAACATTTCAGCAAAAGTAAACACATAACAAGTATGGCTAGTCCCTGTGTTTTTTCCTCGCTCATAAGGCAAATTGTTCTGCGTTCATAGGCCATTTACCATATTCATAAGCCAGGGTGCTGTGTTCTTTCTCGTGTTTCTTTCTTGTTTGTTGTGATTAAGCTTGTGGTATATTTTATGCAATAGTAATATATTTATTAAAATCGAGACTGTTTTTCAAGCGCCAAATTGTGAACCATCTAAACACAGTCCTTTTTTAAACATTTTAAAGTGTGTTCACAATGAAACCAAGAATGAATTGGAGAAGATGTTGAAATGTAATGAGGAGCACCCAGCTTATCTTGCAAGTGATGAAATAACCACAGTCCGGAAGAACCTTGAATCCCGAGGAGTAGAAGTAGATCCAAGCTTGGTAATAAATACTGCTGAAAAGCAGGAATCCGCTTCTTTAATATTTGTTTCTTGCAGTAAATGTTACTACAAGTGTTAGTTAGATATTTAAGTGCTTAATTTGACTTTTGTCATGTGTACATTCGCTGACAGTAAAAGCTTAGTCATTTTGTTTGCGTGAAGAGAAGGAATTTTATTCTCAGTATTGCTTTTTTAAGGGTAATGCTTTAATTTGTAAATGGGGAAATTGACTTTGGCAAGTTCAATGGTCAACAGTCAGTTCTTGCAGAATGGGATGAAGCCGACCCAGACCTTTGCCCACATCACATTGTTTCAGATTGCAAAATAGAATTTCTGTTCAAAAATGGCATATGTTTAAAAATATATGTGTTTTTGTGTGTGATTTACAGTCAAATGTAACTCAATTAGATGTGAGTGGATTCAGAAAAAATAAAAAATAAAAAGGTTTTTTTTTTAAATTAGATACGACCATTGAGTTCTAGCTCCATATTCCTCTTTTATTAGTGTGAGAATAAAAATAGTCTATACTTTAGGCTACTTTTTGCTTACCTTCATGATACTTTTTGAAGATGAATGTTAAAAAATACTTTTGGGCCTACGTTTTTTAAAAACTACATTCTCTACTGCTTAGTTAAGATGTAAGAAATTCAAAAGCTCATTATTATATTAGCTTAAGTGAACACAATTAGAAAAATAAGTCTAGTAGGGAAATCAATCATTAACAAATTGCAAAGCCACACAAACTCTTTTAAAGATTATATGCTATTTATGTTTCTGTACTTGAGGGATGAGTATACTTATTTTAAATTCCATCGGAGGTCAGAACAAGTAAAAAAATAAAAATAAGCCATTGGTAAAACTCAAAGCAGTTATACATCTAGCATTATTTATAAATTGAAAATGAGATTGAAACTAATTATTACATCAGATATTTTCATTGAATATAGATTTAATTTTTATTCTCATTGGTCCCAGTTCTCGTTAACAATAAGTTATATTCAGTTTGACACTTTTAAATGTTATGTGGCACGTTGGTGAATACAGTAAGAGGGATTTTCTCTTCGGAGTGGTATAGAAGAGATGTTACATGATTTTTTTTTTTAAGTTTTTGCTCATGTCTTAGGCATGAATTGATTGTATGTTTTAATTAGTTTCTAAGACCAAGAAAACCTCAGGTTTGTTAAGTGACAGTTTGTTCAGTGCACTTTGCAAAGCTATAAAATAAGTAGCAAAGTACCACAAGAAGAATATTGCATGGACTAGATGTCAGGACATGTGAATGCTAGTGTATTTCCGTTATATTAGCTAATAATATGTCCTTTAATAATTGATACCACTTTTCTGACCTCACTTTTCTTATCTGTCATAATGGGGTTGATGTTTGTTCTTGTTAACATTATTGCTGTTTTGCTCAAAGAAGGACAGAATACCGGTATTAAAGAATATTGAACACTCGGACTATCTAGCAATAAAGTGGTAGGAATCATACTGGTATGGTAGCAGTGAAATTTGATAAACAGAAAGGAAATGTTGAGTTGATAGACGTGATCTGAGACCGTCTTCTTAGTCCTGACTCTTCTTAGATAAGGCTTTCAACCTCTTTTTGCATTGGTTTCCTCACGTCTAACTAGGGGAAGATAATACCTACCCTATCTACTCCACAAGATGATTATTTAATTATGATAACAGCATTTGTTTAAATCGTTGCTAATTTTTAAGTACATAAACTGGTAATGGTTCAGAGTAGTAGTAGATCTAATCTTTGTCTTAAAAAAAGTAAGTGAATAAAAAAATTTGAATAACTATGTAAAGAATAACCTTGCTTTTACTTTTAATTAACTTTTTTGGTAAATAAATTTTTTGTACAACTTCTCAGAGTGTGATTGATCAACATGAATAGTATACAGTAACTCTTTGTTTTCTTTTCTCATTTTAGATTAAGGATACTTGGCATCAAGTTTATAGAAGACATTTTTTAAAAACAGCTCTAAACCATTGTAACCTTTGTCGAAGAGGTTTTTATTACTACCAGAGGCATTTTGTAGATTCTGAGGTAGGGTTTCCAAAAACAAAGAGAAATATTTTTAAGCAATAGTTGTTAAAGTATGCTTAAAAGTAAACTTTAGCTTAAGCATTAATTTTACGTCCTTTGATCATCTGGGGAAAAAAGTATGTATAATTTATAAAGAATAATCTAACTCTTATCTTTTCAAAGATATTTGCCACTTTGTTAGTAACTACATCTTACGTGCGTATTATCCCCAATGCTTATAAGAATGTGTGAATATAAATAGTAAAAAAAAGTGTGAATATAAATAGTAAAAAAATAAAGTAACAGGAAATAGTCTCTTATAATTCCCTGACCTATAAGGATTTTAGTGAACATTTTTATGTATTTCTTTTCAACTTTTTCTATACACAGGGAGAGAGAGAGAAAGAGAGGGAAAGAGAAAGTGTGTGTGTATCTGTGTGTGTAACATAACCACCCATTTGCATAATGGAAATCATACTGCAAAACAATTTTTATCATGCTTTTTTCAGGTGTCATAATTATTTCTCCATATCACTAAATCTTGTTTAATCATGAAGTTCTTGTATTAGAATGATTCATAATATAAAGTAACCCCTAGGTGGCAGCAGGCTGATACATTTTGAGCATTTTCTTACAAGCAAAAACGCTTTCAAATATCCTTTTGAAAAAGCTCAGTTCATCAACAATCTTATTTAATTGAGACCTCTGACATGCTGTTCTTTCGTTTCCAGTAGATGAAAATAAATTCGTATTTAAATGCACCTAATTAAAAGTGGCAAGTTTTTTTGCATAATTTTAATTGTGGAGGAAACTTCTTTCTATAGAAACTTCTGTAGAAAGAAGAAACTTCTATAGAAACTGCCTTTTATAGAAAAAGTTTCTTTTTAAATACATCAATCTATTTTCATACACAGCTGAATTTTAAAAATGACTTGAGTGCAGACTCAAAGAGAAGGGGTTAACCTAAGGACATATTTAAGATAAATATGGTTAATGAAATGAAATATAAATGGAGGGTATATGCTATGAATTTCTACTTACATACAATGTAATGGAATTGTCTACTACTCAAGCTTATTTGCTTTGTCATTAGAATTGAAACAAAGCTATCTAGGTGTCAGACATATAGAAGCCAAATTATGTAAAATTTCATGGCTCCGTACAGAAAGGATTCTGTAGCTTAGATCTACAGTATATGCATTAGGTAAATCTGGGTACTTTTTAAGCTTAGGACGTATGTACTGGTTCTAGTAGTTGTATGTGTTTACGATTATAGTTTTCATTTCAACTTTGCATCTGGTAATCTTAGTTATTTAATATTTCAGTTGGAATGCAATGATGTGGTCTTGTTTTGGCGTATACAGCGCATGCTTGCTATCACTGCAAATACTTTAAGGCAACAACTTACAAACACTGAAGGTAAGCCACATAGGCACTGCAGTCTTATTTTGACATTAAAAAATAATAGTGGTGATATCCATATTTAATACAAGGATGCCAAAATACTTCCCTAAAACAGATTTATTAGAAAAACTGGCCAGGTGTGGTAGCTCATGCCTGTAATCCCAGCACGTTGAGAGGCCGAGGTAGGAGAACCGCTTGTGGCCTGGAGTTTGAGACCAGCCTGGGCAGCATTGCGAGACTCTGTTGCTACCAAACAATAAAATAAATTAGCCGGGCATGGTGGCACACATCTGTAGTCCTAGCTATTTGGGAGGATCCCTTAAGCCCTAGGATTTTGAGGCTCCAGTGAGCTATGATCATGCCACTGCACTGTAGCCTAGGTGACAGAGTAAGACCTTGTCTCTTTAAAGAAAAAACAGAAAAAGAAATTATTTGCTTTTAAAATAAACCATAATTGGAAAAGATGGGCTATAAAACATACCGGGAGTTTATTTTCATTGCATGAAACTCTTTTGGGAATTGACTCCTAGATATCACTTAGTTTTTTGGGAAATCTGCGCTTCCATTAGAGTATATAGCTTGAGAATATGACATTCTCTGAGACTCTATGACTGTGAAAAGTATTAACTTAGCAATAGTTCTAACATGATAAAAATTTACTCTCCATATATAGGTTAATTTTATCATCTTTTTTCATTTATAAAAATGATGCTTCTCAGGTTTTTTAACTTTCTTTAAACAGTTAGGCGATTAGAGAAAAATGTTAAAGAGGTATTGGAAGATTTTGCGGAAGACAGTGAGAAGAAGATTAAATTGCTTACTGGTAAACGTGTTCAACTGGCGGAAGACCTCAGTAAGTAGTTCTTCCTGCCCTCTACCTTACTACCTTTCCACCTTTCCCATTTCCATTTGCTTGTTGATCCATTTAATCTCAAGCTTACAGAAAAGGTACAAAGAATTGGGCTGGGCGCGGTGGCTCACGCCTGTAATCCCAGCACTTTGGGAGGACAAGGCGGGCAGAAAACAAGGTCAGGAGATCGAGACCATCCTGGCTAACACAGTGAAACCCCATCTCTACTAAAAATACAAAAAAATTAGCCACGTGTGGTGGTGGGCGCCTGTAGTCCCAGCTACTCGGGAGGCTGAGGCAGGAGAATGGCATCAACCTGGGAGGCGGAGCTTGCAGTGAGCGGAGATCCTGCCTGGAAGTGCACTCCAGCCTGGAAGAAAGAGTGAGACTCTGTCTCAAAAAAATAAAAAGTGTGTTACAATGAATTTTTTTCTTCTCCAAACTATTTGCAAGTAAGTTGATGACCTTAAGTCCTATCACTTCCAAGTAGGTTCATGTATAGTTCTTAGAAACCGATTTTCTCACAGCAACCAAACACTGATAAATTACAATATCTAATTCTCAGACCCCTTTCAAGTTTCACCCATTCTCCAGTATTATCCCTCCATATAACAAGATGTCCCAGGCTCAATACTGACCCAGCTTCCTTTTTATGAAGAACGGTGTTTAAAAATGGAGACCTAGACATTATATATGCTCACTGTTATTAGAATATCACTAATTCCTGGTTTCTCAGTGGAAAGAGCTAGGAAATAAGTGTTGTGTATGTTTGTGTGTGTGCAGGTGAATATACACACACTGACATCTGTACTCCTAAATCATGTGTATATTTATATATTAAAACCTGAGTTGATACTGATGCTTCCCATTTTAACCCAGCTTACAGGATTTGTTCTAGTGTTCTCCCTTTCAGTATATGTCACCCCCTTTCCTGATGGAAAATGGGCTTCTAGTATCCTTAATATATTTTCACATTTTGGTCAGTCCTCCTATACATAACCAAACTTGAATGAAGATATGTCGTTTTCCATTGCAGAAATGTTCTTTTTCCCCAGCTTGGACTCTTAACACTACACACCAGGCCATTACATGGTGCCACACCCAGCATTGACACTTCTTTTACCTTGTCTGGGCTCTGACATCTGTGCCAGGTTGCTTTTCTTCATGGAGTCCTTTTTACTGAGCTCTGCTCTGACGCTTCGTGCTGGGTGCCTCCCTATCTCATCCTTCCCACCTGCTAGCCCCTACCCGACCCCACAGATTCCCTCTTCACCTGAAGCCAGACCATGCCTTTGTGGAGATACCCTCTTTACCCTGCCTGTGCTTTGCCAGCCTGCACCAGGCCACCCTCCTGCACAGATACTCTCCTCATTACTGGACCAGGCTACCAACAGCCCCGTATGAATCCATTAACCCAGGTCAGGCATTAACACCTACAGTAGGCTACCGCAGCTTCCCCTTCCCACCCTCCTAGCTTGGCCCTACTAATAATCACTTTGTCACTGTTCAGGGGGATATTTGGTTCTTTCTTGTAGGTTCCTAGCTTTAAGATAGGATTGCCTACTAAAATTTACTTAGATCCTTGAGAACTCAAGGAAATCAGTGAAACATTATTGTTATTAAATAAAAATAAAATACCTGTAGTTGGTTCCTCTGTTTGAGCCTGTCTTGTTACAAGTTTCCCTTATTTCAGCTTCGTGTAACCAAGTATTTTTTTCTTTCAATTTTTTTCTCTCAATTTGCTGTCTTACTAGTTTTCTGATATCTAAAAGGAAAAAAAGCAGATACTATTAAGAAATTAGAAGTTCTGCAAATTTAAAAGCAGTTTCTAAGCTGAATTGTAGGATTACAATCAATCAATAGGAATATCCTGAAGAAAACAGGCAGGGTTCTTCTGTTTTATACCCTGTGCCTGCGCAGTGTGCTCTCCCCTCGTCATCAGCCCTGTGGTCTCATTCTCTCCCTCTAGTAATAATCTAAGGTCTGCAGTGCTTTCTCCTTTCCTTTTCTTTCTTCCTTTAAATATTCTTCTTTTGAAACATTTTAACTTTTATTTTCATTTTCTGTCACTTTTGGTTTTTTTCATGCCACCTTGGCAGTATAGTTAAGTTTGTGCTAACGTAGAAGATTAGTGCTCAAATCTGAATTGCCATTTACTACTAGCTGTGTCATTCTCGGCCGGGAATCTCCCAGAGCCTTAGCTTCTTTATTTGTAAAATGACTATTATAGCGGTTGTTTCTCAGGATTGTTAGAATTACTTCAGCAAACATTTGCAAGTCCCTGGTTCATAATTGCATGCTAAATTAGCATTGTTACAGGAAGAGGTATGTCATTGTCACAGTGTATACAAATGTATTTCTTATATATCCCTCATGATATAATTATCAAGACAGTGAAACAATTCAATGAATTTTACCAGCATAACACATTTTTAAGTGATTGAAAAATCGTAAGCATCTTTTCTTATGTTTTTAATAGAGGCTTTGCAACACCGTCACTCTCCGCTCCCCATTTGATTATTTTAAAAAAGTGGATTACTAACTCAGATAGGTACACAGTCAAGCCAAGTTTTATGTTCTACTGGTGGTTTTCCTGAGAAAGCAGTTATGTAACTCCCTTGGAATGATTTACTACTTTTGTACATATAAAATTGTGGTGGTGTTAACGTACCAAATAATGTCCTTGGAAGCAAGGGTTTTGCCAGTGACTCAGCTCCGTCAGTCACCCTCAACGAGATGAGCCATGACTTTATCCGTTAGTTGGAAAAGAGTCTGGAGAGTGCCTTTTGCTTATTGTTTATCGTTGGTCTGACACTTGGGAATATGGTCATGGCTACTTCAGCCAGCCAGAAAACTTTCAAAATTTAAGTTATTAATGTATTATAAGGATCAAAATTTCTAGTATAACCTGTTCAGTTAGAACATAGTATGTTGGTTAATTGGATTTGGAGAAAGGGAGGCAATCAGGTTTTTATTACAGTTTCAACATGTTGCAAAAGATTGTATAGATTGTTAAAATGTTGATGCATTCATATTTTTTTGCCAGTTTTAAGCTTGTACGATTTTAAATCATTTTCTCACCTTGGAGACTCACTGACTGCCCTTTTTTTTTTTTGAAATGGAGTGTAGTGGCTGGAGTGCAGTGGCACAATCTCAGCTCACTGCAAGCTCCGCCTCCCGGGTTCAGGCCATTCTCCTGCCGCAGCCTCCCGAATAGCTGAGACTACAGGTGCCCGCCACCTCGCCCGGCTAATTTTTTTTGTGTTTTAAGTAGAGACAGGGTTTCACCATGTTAGCTAGGATGGTCTCAATCTCCTGACCTTGTGATCCGCCTGCCTCAGCCTCCCAAAGTGCTGGGATTACAGGCATGAGCCATCGCACCCGCCCTTGACTGCCCTTTAAGATGAGTACATAAGTAGTAGTAATACATTTTTCTTTCACATCCTGAAGGAGATGCACTATGTTCACTATTGAAATGAAACCATAAAGCTAGAGTTAGGAAGATTGAAGAAATGAAAAAGCTCACATGATTTTTGTCTCAGGAGAGGCTCTTCTAGGAAGGAGGCTCTTCGAGGATTCTTCGGAGATACGGTGGATTCTACAGCTGGAACAGGGAAAGGACAAGATGAGCCTGTGGGTGTAGAAAGGAAGGGAGTGCTTGAAAGATGATGAGGCGATGTCAGCAGGTCACAGAAACCCTCTGAAGCAGGCTCCACTTGGCCAGGCTGGGGACAGTTTGGGCTCCAAAATAATGACAGTAACAAATTTTAACTCACTGAATGAAATAGGAATCCATACATTGGTAATTATGTAAATAGAGGAATAAAACCAGTGATGCAAAAAGGGATGTATATGTCATCGCACAAAATATGTTCACAGAACATATGTACTAATTAAAAGAGGAAAAAGAGTAACTTTACAGTGGAGAGGCCTGGCAATCATCACTTGAAGCAAGTGGTCAGAGTTAATACTATCAGTAATGGTCAAATCAAAACCATACGCCATCCTCTAAAATGCAAGAAGACTCCTGCAGTACTTCTAGTATATTCTTACCAAAGATGTAGAACTTAAATTTGGTCATAGCAATACATGAGACAAACCCAAGTTAAAGCACAGTCTGTAAAATAACTGGCCTGCAATCTTCAAATGCATAAAGATCATGAAAGACAAGGAAAGAGTGAAGAACTGCTCCAGCTGGAAGAGACTTAAAACTAAATGCAATGTGTGATCCTAGATTGGATCTTTTTGCTCTAAGGACGTTAATGGGCCAGTTAGTAAATTTGAAGGGGATCTGAGGGTTCCTTCCATTGTAGTAATATATCAGTGTTAATTTTTAAATTTTGATTGTTAAGTTGGGATTATTTAGGAAAATACCCTTATTCATAGCAAATACACAGTAGAATATTTGGGCATGATAACACATGATTACAACAAATGTTTCAGGAAAAATGTGTTCTTTGTAGTGGTCTTGCAACTTTTCTCTAAGTCTGAGAGATTGTTTTCACATAAAAGGTTAAAGGTTTAATTTTGTTTTTTTTAACTGATAATGGATTAGGGTCATGTGAAAGTACTTTAGAGAAGACAAGACTTTTGAAAACATCATCTGTAAAGACGTTGAAAGACTGAGTTACCTCATGGGTAATTTAATAGGATATGCAGCTGATTTTTCCACCTTAATTTCTTGTTTGCAGTATCTACCCATACTTAGAATTGTCTGGTCTTAAAATATGCCCATTAGGACTTTCATGAAATTCTTTTGATTTTTGTAGAAAGTTCAGTTTCAGAGGATTTTTTTAAATAGATATTTAAGTTTGGTGTCAACTTAGATAAAATCTATTTGGATTCCCAGTATAAATTTTAGTAATGTGTCCAATCTGTTTATTGAAATAGACTACAACTTTAGAATACTTTCTTTAGAGACATGAAGATTGGTATGTTATGGCTCAATTCAAAGTTGTTCTTTCTATTATGATCTATTTTATGATTCATAAAATCTATCTTGTGTTTGTCATCATAAGTGGAATTTGTTTTCTGCCCCATTCTACCTCAGAAACTAAGTATCTGGGCACCCATAACAATTGGTAGTAGTGTTTGCTTTGCTACTAAGCCAAGTTTCACCAGTACAGTGGGTAATTATTTTATTGTTCTATGAACATTGTATCCGCTGTTTACTAGGTTATTGTGAGGTTTTGGACCTTCATAGAAATTGCTTGGAACTGTTGTTCACTAAAGCCTGTTATACTTTTTATTCTCTGTGCGTGTCATCAGGGACTCATTGATACTGACACATTCGAGGGTCATTACTGATCGTTTAGATTGCTCTAAGACCTAAGGGGTCTTGGCCAGGTGTGGTGGTACATGCCTGTAATCCCAGCACTGTGGCAGGCTGAGGCGAGTGGATCACCTGAGGTCAGGAGTTTGAAACCAGCCTGGCCAATATGGAGAAACCCCATCTCTACTAAAAATACAAAAATTAGCTGGGCGTGGTGGCCGATGCCTGTAATTCCAGCTACTCTGAGGCTGAGACAGGGGAATCGCCTGAACCCGGGAGACAGAGGTTGCAATGAGCCGAGATCACACCATTGCACTCCAGCCTGGGTAACAGAGACAGACTCCATCTCAAAAAAAAAAAAAAAAATCTAAGGAGTCTTTTGTCCTTATTTTAGAATAAATTTCTTTTGATTTTGTGTAAAAACTTGAAACTGTTTTTGAATGTAAAGTAACATTTGATTACTTTTCTTGTGCCAGATATTAGGTTAAATGCTTTATGTGAATTTTCATTTGATTGTCACAGCTTTTGAGTTAGGTAGTTATTTTTCTCATTTTACAGATGAAATGGAGGGTTAGAAACCCATAGGTAGTAGATGCTAAAGCTGAGATTTGGACCTGGGTCTTCTAAATTTTAACTACTGGGTCTATTAAAATAATTTGGGAGGGAGGAAAAAACTCAGGCCTTTGGAAAATATGATTACATAAAATTGTCCTTTATATTGAGAAGCTTCCATAGTTACCAGTGTCCTTCACAGGGTTGATCAGAAAGACGTACATATTAGTGATGATGATAATGGTGAAGATAATCATTATTACCACAGGTACTTCTTATAATATAAGTATCTTTGGATTTTAAACTTTCAAATTGTATGAAAACTTTAATAGAACATCTGAGTAAATGAACAGTACAGTGTGCATGAAACCACTAAGCAAACTAAGGGAAATTAATTTTCTTTATATGATTTGTTAACATATCTCTAGATATACTTTATCAGATTCCACCATGGGTAAGTAGTGCCTAAGTTGCCCCGTATTTAGAGTTTTTCAGTGAGGTTGTGTTCCTACGTAGAATCCTAAAGTTCAGCTATAACAGATATATTAATAAAGTCTATAGAATCTTTAATTGAGCATAATGGTGGCTGTTATTTTAAGTTGAGGCTTTTTGTTGAGCTGGATTGAAAGTGCAACTTATTAGAAGTTGCAGTATATTTCTTCCTGTTTCTTGTTCTTTATGTGAGCAGAAGATATACTTTAGTAGACCGAACACTTCAGAGCTGTATCTCATTTACCAATAAAATGTGAAAACAGTGGTAAATTCCTTCACTTGGGCTACCATTGTACAGGCCTATTTTAATGGTATAGTTTGCTATCCTTTATGTTAAAAGCAGTATAGCTTAAAGAGGCTGGTAAATTGGAATTTTCCAATATCCTCAGCTTTTTTCCTTCTGCAGTTAATTTGCTCTGCCGACTCCCTACGCGAGGTGGCAACAGCTGGCCCTTTGACTGGAGCTTGGGGGGATTAGAGAGTAGGGATCGCAGCAGCGTGCTCGGCCTCTTGCCTCTGTTGACTGTTCTTTATTGTTTGATGCCTGAGCATCTCCCAGACAGCAAGCAATTGTTTCTCGAAACTTAAAGTTTGTTTCTCTTGGGAGTAGACAATGCTGTTGGGGCTTGTCTTTGTGTTTCTTCACTTTCCCAGTCTCCTCTTATCCTCCATCCTATGCTTTCTCTTGATAATTAGAAAGGAGCAAAGATACCACCTTTTTATTTAGGTCTACATGAGATTCTAAAACTTAGAAATATAGGCTATAGATGGAAGTTTCTTTTTTCAGTAAACCACTTCAGTAACAAATCATGTTTTAAATGAAAACTTTGTTCTTCATAATATCATTTAGTGAGAGAAAACAAATGCATTAGTGCATTTTTGAAATTATGGTACTAAAAGGGAGCAGCAGCAAGGTGACCTAATGCTGCCATTTTAAAAGCTAAGATTAGAAATGTGTCATAACTGCTTAAACCTAAAACGGTCCTTTCACTGACTCCAAAATATAATTCTAATTTATAGGATAGTTATAAGAAATCTCTATGCCATGTGGAAACTTGAATAAAAAGTAGTCAGAACATAGCTAAATAGAACCCTGAGGTAGGCAGAATGATTTTATTCTTCACATTTAGAAAAGAAAACGTCAGTTAACCCTGGAACTTAATTTCGTCTAGTGACTTCACATTCCGACACTTCTCCCATACCTGCCAGACCCTTGAGTGTCGTTACGGATGAGAATATTGTCTGTGAAGTAGTATGAGATGGAAATTTTCCTAGGAAGATTATTGTACTCGGAATTTGGAACTGAAAATTGTGGAAAGGGGAAGTGATGTGTTTACAACTGTTTGTGGAGGTGGGGCTCTGCCATGTGTATTTTGACAAAGCTGCACAGGTGATTCTTGCCATCTCCCATTACTGTCTACCCACCTGCCCCTGAGCTGGCACTCCAGAGAGTTCTTTCAGTACATAGCAAGATCATTTCTCATGCTATTAATTGGGATAAAATTGAAATATATTTATTTGTAGAGCCTGAGAGACAATGGCACTTTGGAAAATTTGGTGAGCAATTTGAACTGCATCTGCACTAGTATGTTCTTTTTGTTTCTGTAGACTTAACCAAAGAAAGTAAACTTTAAAGGGACTTTAAAGGCATCTGCACTAGTGTGTTCTTTTGGTTTCTGTAGACTTAACCAAAGAAAATGAATTTTAAAGGAAGAGAGGGTGACACCAAGTTGTAGAATTCTAGGTACATAGGTTCAGAGGAGATTTTTTTTTTTTTTTTTTAAGGAAAAAAAAAACACCCAATCAAAAAGTATAGAGCAGGGTGTCCCAGAGAGAACACATGAACTAATCATCCTGGCAGTATCGTTCATATCTCGGTACTGTTGCTCTGTTTCCTTGGCTCACAATACCATTTCATTTCTCCTGGTTTTTAACACATCTCGAGGCAACCTTTTCCCTTTCTTTTTATGCACTTCTCTCACTGTGCCTCTTCTATGTCATCATCACTTCAACCTAACCCAGTATTTTCTCCTACCTACTTATTTACCTTCCTTCAGTGACTAAAAACCTTGCTCAGATACTGCCAGTGTTGTTTAATTGAGCAGAATAGAAGCTTCTCACTATAGGCAACTATAAATCAACGAAAATAACCATTTAAAGAAGAAAAACATTTTCATGTCTATCATGGTTGATCCCTTCTGCCAAAGTGATTTGGTTCGTTCATAAATTCCCCATACCTTGTGTGTTGCATATTGTGCTGTACATGTTTACTGAATGTTCGATTGTGATCTTGTAATACAGACTGTTCATTAGCCCCCTTCTCTTGACTTAAAAAGTTGGGGAGAACTAACTCTTTTCATCCCAAGGAAACTTTCTTCTACTCTGTCTTGCCAGGAAGTTACTGCTCTTTTCTCTTATAGAGCAGCTTGCATCTGTGGCATTCACTCCTGTTCCTCCCACTCCTTCCATCTTGCAGTCTGACTTTCATCTATATCAAAACCACTTATTGATGGACCACCAATGATTTCCTAATGCCAGTCTACCCAGTTCACCAGGAAACTTCAATAACTCTTTATGTTTATTAGGAATTTTTAAGTTTATTGGAATACATTCAAGTGCTTTTTGGAATGATTATATGATATAGAAATGTATATGTTTGAAAGACAGAAACATTGTTTTTTTCCTCTTCACTACAGAATAAACAACATACTTGTTTTATGGTAACAATACTTGAATTCTTTAAAATTGCCATAAATGTGGCAATTTTAAAAATCTGGCCTTTGTAAAATAATTTTTTTATAGTAAGACGATTAACACATTAAAGCAACTAGGGAAGATAGTGAAGAATTATTTTTACCTTGAGTCTGTATAGATGAAGTAGGCTCTGCTTTGTGTTGGAACAGAACAAACAAACAAAAAAACCTGAGTTGATACAAAGATAAAGTAATCCTCAGGGAAAGTCTTCTGTGTTAGAGAAGTAGTTATTTACACACCAAATTCCCCGTGACAGTGCCTGAGTAGTGTGGTTTCCAGGTTATTGATGAGAAAATCGAGACTCAAAATGGGTCTTTTAGAATGGAGTACATTTTTCATGGCCTAAGTCTGTCTTAAAAAGTCATCATTGAGGAATACTAATAAATTAGTATGAGAGTAAAAGAAATTTTCTTTTCTATAGTATTGTACATGCTGCTGGTAATCAACACTTTACTAGCAAGTATGTTCTTTTGCCTTAAACTCAGGTTTTAACTGATTAAGAATAAAGATAAGAATGTTCTCTACAATAATATATGGATTAAATTTGCCATTTATCATTTTAAAGTAGGTTTTATTTATATACTATTGTGAAAATACTCTTATGTATCCAAAAGGCCAATGCACAAATTTTTTTTCTTTTTCTTCTTTTTTGAGAAAGAGTGTCACTCGCTGCCCAGGCTAGAGTGCAGTGGTGTGATCATGGCTCACTGCAGCCTTGAACTCCTGGGCTCGAGTGATCTAATACCTTTAAAGTTGGGAATAAACTTTATCTTAAGCGTTTTTATTTTAAAATTGTTATGTTTTTGCATATTCAATAGAAAAAGTAGAATGTAGTAATTGAAAACCTAATCACAAAACAAATCATTGGACTATGCAACATTATATAAAAAATAAAATTAAACAAGATATGAAATCTTAAGAGATTGGTGGATCGATGCACATGAAACTAGTAACCTCTGTTAAGCACAATTCTCCAGGTAGTTGGAGAAATTAGTTAAATGTGGAGAGAATTTTAATTTTTCACTATTTTGTACATTTCTAAACTGTGTCTTCCACAGCCCTTCTCCCCCAGAGAGCACGATTCAGAATTACCTTTGAAATGTTATAGTCTTAATTATCCTATTCATGGAATGACGAAGCTGTTACATGATGTGCTCTACCTTAAAAGTAACAGATATTTTCCCAAGTAACCTATTGCCGATTGTGATGCCAAGAGACATTTCATGGGACCACATGGTCGTTGCTCATCATGATGCCATCCTCAGTGGTTGGGGGATTCACAGTGAATTTTCGTATCCTGTAACTATGCATCATGGATCCGTCATCTGAAAATAAATCAAAATCTTTATTAAACTCAGTTTTCACACTTGTACCACCCATTTAAGATTCTTTCATTGTTACCTCCTGTGTATGGAATGTTTCATTTTAATTTCTCTTAGAGCAGCTCACTCATCTATTCTCTAGTTTCAATATTCTGATCAGTGGAAGTTTGCTGTTTTTTGTTAACTTCAGTTAGATCTCTTTTCTGGGCCAAGAATTAAAGCCTTTTTATCTTCAGTCTCTCCTTTTGTTGGCACTGCTTCATCGTCTGTGTCATATGTACAGATCTGTCTTTAGACTGATCTTTACCAAAGTACACTACCGGAATTTGAGGGTTTTTTTTCTTTTTTTTTTTTTAACATCCTTTTTATTATGACAGAGCTAGTGTTTATGCATTGTGGGAAATTAGAAACTATAGATGGCAAAATTTTAAAAACTAATTGCCACCACCCAGGGTTTAGCACTGTAGTTTAAGACAATTTTGAATGTGGTCCTAGGGACATAATTTCTGGACGCATTTTTCGTGAAGAGGTCTCAGGTTGGCTTCCTACACCCACACATCTTCAGCTCATTGTCATTGCCCCTATTTTTAATTTCTCATCGCTCAGTGAGCTAAATTTTTCTTCATTGTCTTCATATAAACTTATTTCAGAAATATTCATTAAGAGGAATAAGCAGCATTAGTAAAAATGAAACCTATGATACCAGTTACTTTTATAGTTCAAGTATTCGGGAAGCCATATTGTAGCATAGCATGTACTGAAAATCACTGTCCTTTGAACAGTAATCCCATACCTGTATTTGGTACCTGGCCTTCCCGTATGTGCTTGTGTATTCATTATATCTCCTTTCTTTCTTCAAAGATGCTCAAGTCATTCTCATCTTAAAACTAATGAGTTGAACCTTCCGTGCAGTCTAGTAGCTACTGTGAACTCTAATCTCTATTACAAAGGTTAGCTCTTTGAGTCTCACTTCTACTGAAACTATGTTTTTCCCAAGATTACTGAAAATTTAAGAGAAAATAATGACCCAGGCATGCATTCAGGACTAGAAAATACTTCCATGTACAGAAAACCAAACACCACGTGTTCTCACTCATACGTGGGAATTGAACATTGAGAACACATGGACACAGAGAGGGGAACAACATACACCAGGGTGTGTTGGGGCGTGGGGGGTGAGGGGAGGGAACTTAGAGGACTTAGGTGCAGCAAACCATCATGGCACACATATACCTGTGTAACAAACCTACACATTCTGCACATAGATCCCGCTTTTGTTTTTGTTTTTGTTTTTCAAGAAGAAACAAAGGGAAAAAAAAAAAAAAAGATTTCAAAACTTAAAAAAAAAAAAAAGAAAGAAAATACTTCCTTGTAACTGCATCATTTGATACTTTGGAGTCCATATCCTACTTGAAACTCTAGGATCTGGCCCTCACATTTATATAGTGCTTTGCAGTTTACAAAACTTCTGCTTGTCCATGTGTGTCTTGTAAAGTCATATGAGGCTTGTAAGGCATTATATGCCCATTGTTCAGATAGAGAAATTAACATTCATTTACGTAAATGGTTAAGCCAATTACATAAATATTTATGGCAAAGTTGGGGCTAATCATATGTGTTACAGATAGGACTTTTTTTAGAATTGTTTAGGTATTCTGTTCATCATTTGTCTTTGGGTTTGTGTTTGTGTTAACCATAGACAACCAAGTTCATGTAATTTGGCTTCTTTTTTTATGTGATTTTTAATATGTGTTAAGGATCTATAACAATGAATTTGCCTCCTAAAGAGGTACATAATGTTTTCATTCCTCAAAAAAGATAATTCTCAGTTTATAAATCTATGTATACTCAGTGCCAGTTGAATTTTGTGATTGTTCTTTTCAATAGAAAAGAAATTGTGACTTAAAGGTGATTTTCTAATTTAATTTAATAAGTGAAATTAGTTTAGAAGTTATTTTTATTTTTCTGAGCCTGATTCTCACTCAGTTGTGATAAACAGCACCTCTGTAAAATAAATTCAGTGATAAACCAAGAACTTCTGAAATCAGCCTAACATGAATACCTGTTCTTCTTGTGCTAAGTTTCATAATACTTTTTCCTAATACACCATTTTTTTAAGAGATGGAACTTTTATTTTATTTTTGCTTTCACCTCACCTAATTCATAATTTTATTAAAACCTACAATTTTTAATTTCATTTTTTAATAAATTTTTAGTTTGGTTTGTAAAGCAGAATTACATTCTCTGATCTTATACTTTCTTTTACTTTTAAAATTACAGTGATGAACTGTTTAAGAATCATTCTCATGATTCATTCGTCTGTTTTGCCTCCTTTTTAAAGCTTCAGCACTGAAGGTCTTTTGACAAACCAATATTTATAACAGTTTGACAGCAGGATGAGGAACAGCGTTTGTCTTTGTAACAGCTTGAAGAAAGACCCTTTCCAGGACCCAGTCATGCAGTTACAATCTTGACCTCTTTCTTATGCTGGGAACATGCATACAGCAGCACCTCCCATGTGTTTTCTTGTCCCATTGACTGTCCATTCACTTCCCATCTGTTTTGCAGTCTTAAAGGAACAGAAGGGGCCCTCTTATAAATCTGTCTTTGCAGGTGATAAATGATGCCTATCTCTTTAAGGGCTGCCTGGGTGGTTTTCCTTTTCTTAGAACATTTCTGCTTTCCTCCTAAGTAAATTCAGGGAAAAATATAATTTTAGAAATAAGAGAAAAAGAAAAACAAGATGAATTGTTTAAAGCATTTTTAATTGACTTAGAATATTTTACTGATCTTTTTTAGTCTTCCCAATTCATAATGCCTAAATCATATTTTTTTAAATGTATTATCGACATTTAAATTTTTATCAGGGAGCAAAATGAATGTATTCATTTTGAAATAATGGAACTTTTTTTTTTTTTGAGAAAAAGCAATGTATCATTAATGAGTTAACATATAAAATAACTTTTTAAGTTTTTTGTCATAATTTAAGTGTGGAGCATCTTATGTATTGGATACAAAAGTAAAATATTTCAGAGTAAATCATTGTAATCTTATGGTAAAATCTATTCATTTTTTACATTTAAAAAGATGATCATAAATCCCATAAACATTTATGCTTTTACTTCTGTTGCTGAAAATAAGTATTATAGGAATAGATATTGATATCATTGGGTTTGCTAAGAATTCAGCAGAAATAAAAATAATTTACTTTTTCTCCCATGCAGAAATTATTTATGCAAGGTTTTATGTAACAAATATTGTCCCTCCGTGGCCCTGCAGAATGTTCTTAAATTACTGATTTAAAAACTATTACCAGTATAAAATGACCACTTTTAGAATATTGTGTTGTATTATTTGAATCAGCTGGCTAATAATATATCTTCTACAGACTAGCTTGTTCGTTTATTAATTATCCAAAAGGAATTTGAGGCAACTTACATATATCCTATGCAAAAGATAAAACTACTTATGTGAAAACTTTGAGTTGAAGGAAAAGGAAAATCCAGGCAAGTGAAATAAAGTAAAATATAAGATAGAATTGGTGCCCCCTCAAAATGCATGCTCAAGGGTTCTACATACAGGCAGACCTCATTTTGTTGCATGTCACTTTATTGCACTTCACAGTTACTGCA
Source organism: Macaca thibetana thibetana (assembly GCF_024542745.1). Classification (NCBI taxonomy): domain Eukaryota; kingdom Metazoa; phylum Chordata; class Mammalia; order Primates; family Cercopithecidae; genus Macaca; species Macaca thibetana. Next base: position 4,721,765 of record NC_065579.1, on the reverse strand, counting down.
TTTTTAACAATAGAAGTGTTGTGGCAACCCTGTATTGAACAAGCCTGTTGGCACTATTTTCCCAACAGCATGTGCTTACCTCATGTCGCTGTCACATTTTTATAATTCTTGCAATATTTCGAGTTTTTCCATCATTATTCTATCTGTCATGGTGATCTATCATCAGTGATCTTTGATGTTTGTATTGTAGCTGTTTTGGGTACCACTAACTAACTGTGCCCATATTAGTCAGTGAACTTAATCAGTACATACGTGTATTCTGGCTGTTCCACCAACTAGACATTCCCTGTCTCTCTCCTCCTCTTCAGGGCCTCCCTATTCCCTAGGACACAACAGTATTGAAATTTGGCCAGCTAGTAACCCTGCAATGGCCTCTACATGTTCAACTGAAAGAAAGAGTGCCATATCTCACTTTAAATCAAAAGCTAGAAATGATTAAGCTTAGTAAAGGAGGCTTGTTGAAAGCCAAAACGGGCCATTAGCCAAACTGTGAATGCAAAAGAAAAGTTATTGAAGGAAATTAAAAGTGTTATTCCAGTGAACACACAAATGATAGAGCAGAACAGCCTTTTTGCAGAAAGTTTTACTGGTCTGGATAGAAGATCAAACCAGCCATAACATTCCCTTAAGCTAAAACCTAATCCAGAACAGGCCCCTAACTGTGTTCGATTCTCTGAAAGCTGAGAGAGGTGGGAAGCTGCAGAATCAAATTTGAAGCTAGCAAAGGTTGATTCGTAAGGTTTAAGAGGAAAAAAGCCATTTCTGCAACATAAAAGTACAAGGTGCTGAGGTAGCAGCTGCAGCAAGTTATCAAGAAGATCTAACTGAAATAATTGATGAAGGTGGTTATGCTAAACAGCAGATTCTTGATGCAGATGAAATAGCCGTCTATTGGAAGAAGATGCCATCTAGTAGTTTAATAGCTAGAGAGAAGTCAATGCCAGGCTTCAAGGCTTCAAAGGAGAGACTGTGCCTCCCATTGGGTGCTAATGCAGCAGGTGACTTTAAGTTGAAGCCAACCCAAAGAATTTACCATTCTGAAAATCCTAGGGCCCTTAAGGATTATGCTAAGTCTACCCTGCTTGTTTTCTAAAAGTGGAACAAAAAGCCTGGATGACAGCACATCTGTTTACAGCATGGTTTACTGAATATTATAACTCTTGAGACCTGCTCAGAAAAGTTTTCTTTCAAAATATTACTGCTCATTGACAATGCATCTGGTCAAGCAAGGGTTCTAAGGGAGATGTACAAGGAGATTAATGTTGTTTTTGTGCCTGCTAGCACAACATCCATTCTGCAGCCCATGGATCAAGGAACACTTTCAACCTTGAAGTCTTATTATTTTAAAAATACATTTCTTAAGGCCCTAGCTGCCATAGATAGTGATACCTCTGATGGATTTAGGAAAAAAAAAAAAAAAAGGAAAAGCTTCTGGAAAGGACTCACCATTTTAGATGCTGTTAAGACCATTCAGGATTCATGGGTGGAGGTCAAAATGTCACCATTAACAGTTTGGAAGAAGTTGATTCCAACCCTCGTGGATGACTTTGAAGAGTTTGAGACTTAAGAGGAGAAAGTAACTGCAGATATGGTAGAGACAGCAATAGAACTAGAATTAGTTCTCTTGGAATATGATAAAACTTGAACAGATGAAAAGTTGCTTTTTATGGACAAGCAAAGAAAGTGTTTTCTTCTTTCTTTCTTTCTTTTTTTTTTTTTTGGCAGTCTCAGTTTGAAGAAAGTGTTTTTTGAGATGGAATCTGTTCCTGGTGAAGATGCTGTGAACATTGTTGAAATGGCAGTAAAGGATTTAGAATATTACATAAACTTACTAGATAAAGCAGCTGCAGGGTTTGAGAAGATTATCTCCCAATTTTTAAAGAAGAAAAATTTGGGTAAAATTTATCCAAAATTACCTATTGTGGGTAAAATGCTATCAGACAGCATCACATGCTACTGTGAAATCTTTCATGAAAGGAAGAATCAGTCAGTGCAGCAAACTACAATTATTATCTTATTTTAAGAAATTGCCACAGCCACCCTAACCTGTGATAACCACCACCCTGATCAGTCATCAGGGTCAGACCCTCCACCAGCAAAAAGATTATGACTCACTGAAAGCTCAGATGATCCTTAGCATTTGTTAGCAATAAAGTATTTTTAAATAAGGTACGTACATTGTCTTTTTAGACATAATGCTATTACACACTTAATATATTACAGTATGCTGTAAACGTAACTTAAATGCACTGGAAAACCAAAACACCTTATGCGACTCCCTTTATTGTGATACACGCTTTAGTGTGGTAGTCTAGAACCAAACTTGCGTATCTCTGAAGTATGCCGGTACTCTGCTAGAGGGAAGATGCAAATGTAGCCCTCAGTTTCCTGGTGGCTGGCAGATACAAAATGGAAAGCAGAGGTCATTACATCATTCGTGGTGGACATCAGACAGCAACACAGCAGTTGCTTAGGAGAAGCATAGGTCTTCTTGGTACACACAACTGAGAGAAATTTCCCTTAAAGTGGACCCTGAGTTAAATGATATAATAATGAATTTAATGGCTACGTATAGTCAGCAATATCCTGGGGCCCTTTATTGTAATGTTTCTCATGCAGGCTAACATACGCAGTTCTAGGGAAAGAATGATGCTGTCCAAACATATAGCTATTTGGTTTGGCTTATCTAAGGATAAAATACTTAGTATCCAGAGAAATAGATGAACTTACATCCTCCATACGGTCTCCCATAAATATTATTTGTTTTTGCAGCTGATCCTTGAATAAGTATCAGGTAGCCAGAAGTTCAAGATTTTACACTTACTGACATTGACAAGCACCTGGAATGGTACTACCTTTTTTTTTTTTTTTTTTTTTGAGACATCTCACTCTGTCACCCAGGCTGGAGTGCAGTGGTGTGATCTTGGCTCACTGTAACCTCCACCTCCTGGATTCAGGTGATTTTCCTGCCTCAGCCTCCCAAGTAGCTGGGATTACAGGCGCCCACCATCACGCCCAGCTAATTTTTGTATTTTTCGTAGAGATGGGGTTTCGCCATGTTGGCCAGGCTGGTCTCGAACTCCTGAGCTCATGTGATCTGCCCGCCTCGGCCTTCCAAAGTGCTGGGATTACAGGCGTGAGCCACTGTGCCCAGCCAAGTACTACTTTTTTTATTAGTTAAGTCGGAGCCATAATCATTACAACTGAGCTGAAATTAGGATTGCCATCCACTTAAGAAAGTTGAGTGGTCTAACAAGGATAAAAGCCTAAGTATAAGGCTAATTCATGTTCATACTGAAACCTTTTGGGGAATAGGCCTAAAATACATAGAAAATATTTGAAGAGGTTTTAATTGTACTAGCCAAAGGGAGCCTGGTAGAAGTGCTTGTGTTATAAGAGTTTATTTTTTAAAAAGCTGAATTTATCTGACCAGGCACGGTGGCTCACGCCTGTAATCCCAGCACTTTGGGAGGCCGAGGCGGGTGGATCATGAGGTCAAGAGTTCAAGACCAGCCTGGCCAATATGGTGAAACCCCGTCACTACTACAAATACAAAAAAATTAGCCAGGCATGGTGACACATGCTTGTAGTCCCAGCTACTCGGGAGGCTGAGGCAGAAGGATTGTTTGTACCCAGGAGGCAGAGGTTGCAGTGAGCCGAGATCATGCCACTGTACTCCAGCCTGGGCAACAGAGCGAGACTCCATCTCAAAAAAAAAAAAAAGAGCTGAATTTATCAACAAATTGCTATGGAGCTTTTCATATATTCAGCATGCTGTAATTTACCTCACAGACTTTCTAAAGGCTACTTTCTTTCTCAATTATACTTTATGGGGGTCACAAAATAGCAAATCTTTAATAATCACCTTTAATGATTAAGTATTGTTTAAGTCAGACTACTCAACTATGAATGCATAAATATTCATGGACATCTATTACATAGCAAGCAGTGCTATGCTGGGCCGAGTGATTTTAAATAACAGACTTTTTGGTAAGTAGAGAATTTATACAAGCAGTCCTTGCTGTTCTCCACATTAATGCTTAGAAAAAGTACATTATAAAAATGATCTTTCCAAAATGAATTATGAAGCCCCGTGAGAATGATATGGCAATTTGTGGTTACATATTTTACTAGAGGGTTAATATCAAATAAATAAAAAGATACTAAGGAATAAACAAAAAGAATTTTAAAGATGCAGTTATATAATGAATTAGAACAATACATTTTAATCATAAGTTTTAAATTAGTGTGGACTTTGAATTCTCCTGGACAAATTCCTTCATTTTATAGATAAAGCTAGGACTGTGGCTTACCCAGTTACAAAGTTAATGGCAAATACCACATTGTCATATATTTTAAATGATACACATTACATGTTCTCTGCTTTATAAAAATCATATAAAATAACTGCCCCATAGATTATTAAAGATGTTAGACTAGGGAGCCTTAAAATTTTTTTTCATCGAATGTTTCTTTCATTATTAATTCCATGAAGTCCATGTTACAGAAGATTTTGTCTACAACAGTGCAGTTACATTCTTCGCATTAGAAATACAACCACCAGCTAGAGTTCCTAATCAGTATAAGGAAGTAGTTGTTAGGAGAGGGGATGTGCTTCTAGTCCAAATGAAGATTTCCATTTTGAGTTTTTGAAGTAATGGAACTCACCCAGCCTTTACAGGCCCCAGAAATCTGGGAACCTCAGCTTTCAAAGTACTGTACCAGTCCTTAACGGTTTTCCTGGACACGTGAATGATGCCTCCTTCTATAACATGCGGGAGTATTCAGTTTGTCTTCATTGAGTGTTTAAAAATAATCATGCTTATTTTAAGGAAAAAATCTACAGAACTAAGATTCAGAAGTGCTAGATTTAGTCATATACCTTTGTCTATCTCTTTGGTTCAACCTTTCATCAACTGTAAAAGACGCACATTTTTTCTTGTGCTAAATCTAAGAATTTAACTGTAGTTTTGAGAATCTTGAGTGTAGTCTCTTGTTCACCTTTTTTTCCTTTTCTTGTTTCCCCCACACCCTAGATTCACTTAAATACTGAACTTCTAAAGGGCAAGTTAATAGTGTAGTTGTTGAATAAAAAGCAAACCTTTTCATGAACAATATATATTACATAATAAAAAGTGTTCCTTTACTTTTCAGTACTATAGTGAATAGCTTTTTACAGTAGAATCTCACTTAGAGGGTGTCTTAAAGCTTAACACAAAGTGCTTATGCAGCATGTTATAAAACAGTTCTATTAAGGTACATTTGGATCTTTGGGTGTGTGGTTTGCTTAAAGTACACTGCATTAGTAAGTTGGCAGCTTGCTTTCTTTAAAAACATCAAAAGTTTTAAAAGGTTTATTTCAGGGCATGTGTTAGTGTTTTGTGTGTGGTTCTTTGTTCCTGTTCTAAACTGTTATTAACCACTGAAGTGAACCTTCTCCCGGGTTTGGCCTTTTGGTATTCACAGTGTATTCAAAACCTAATTACAGATTAGTCTATATTTGAGACTTTAGAGCAAGTATCAGAAGACCCAAAAAGAAAATGAGAGTAGCAGTATCATTTCATGTTGAGATAAAGAGACCCAAAACATGAATGGGCGTCAAGTCATCTGAAGAGAAGAAAAAAGAGAAGGAACTTCATTCACTGAGATGGTTTATGAGTTGGGGATTATGGGAATATTCATGACTCAATCAAGAAGCACAGTGAATTGATGTTTGAAATAGCTCATCTTTTAAGTAAACATTGGATAAATGCAAAGTAGACTCAGTATTCACTACACATAGAAATAGCTATTTCGGTATAACAGAAATAGCAGTTTGTTAATCCCTTCCTGAGTTGGTTTAATTTACCAAGTAAATCACAAATTTTATTCTTTATTTGTGAATATTTAATTCAAATATTTAATGGAAATATGAGTTTGCTTTATAATTACTCATGCTGATCCATACACCTATTTCTGAGAGAAAGCAATTTCTAATGGTGAAATAGTTACAATAATATTTTTGAAATTTGAATGCACTGTGATACTGAAGCATTAATTTGAAGGATCGGAAAGTAGGAAGTTTTTGTTGCCAACATTCAACTTCATTGTTTATGGATAACTTGGCTTTCTGTGCAGCCAGATGGCACAGTTAGTGTACAGACATTCTTGGAAACTTATGTCAACATTTAAAATGAATGAATTTACGAGAAATAATTCTGCTTATTATTTGTAATATAGCTTTCTTGGAAAGCAAGAAATCAGAATGTAGTTTCTAAAGCTTCAAGTGAGTATGTATACATAGTCAGCATCTTTCAGCCTTGATAATAAGATGCAACCATTCAGGTGAAGGGATTTTTTTCCCACTTGTGTCGTTGGACCTGGGTATCCTGTTCTATGTTGCTTGTCTGGTTCAGGTGGGGGCCACCAGCTTTCCTTGACCTTCATTATCTATGTGTGTCTTGCCTCCCATTCCCAGGCTTGCTGTAGCTCTTCTGATCCTGTCTTCCTCCCGCTCGATCACTAGTGTATATTCATGAAGCCAGCTAAGTTCGTTTTTCCCTTTGAAAACTACAGCCCTTATTTTCTGTGCCAGATTTTGGGCAACTTCATTTATCATTGATTGAGCATATGCAGTGATCGGGCCTTGTTCTGGACATGGAAGGCGCTGAGCAGTTGTGATCCCATCTTGTATTGTTCTCCAAGGGCTTCTCCAAATGTGTATAGATTTAGTCTCCTCAAGAGGGCACAATTTTCATCAGAATATGATAGCATATTATGTACTGTTTGGTCATCCTTAGGCATAGACTACTTAGGAGGTGTCAGGAAGTATTTTGTTCCCTGATTTTTATTGAAATGCCTGTTTTTGTTTTTTTTTTTGAGACGGAGTCTCGCTGTGTCACCAGGCTGGAGTGCAGTGGTGCGATCTCAGCTCACTGCAACCTACTACGCCTCCGGGGTTCAAGTGATTCTCCCTGAAATGTGTCTTATTTTAAGTCAAAGGTAATACTTAAAGACCAAATAGACTTAAAATAACAGCATTTGCTTTGTCACTATGAGCTTTGCTTTGTTATTATGAGTTAACATATGGTAATAGACGGGGTGTAGTAGCTCACACCCTGTAATTCCAGCAGTTTTTGAAGCCAAGTGGGGAGGATTGCTTGAGGCCCAGACTTCGAGACCAGCCTGGGCAACATAGTGAGACCCCCATCTTGACAAAAAAAAAATTAGAAAATTAGCCAGGTGTGGTGCTACATGCCTGTGGTCTCAACTACTTGGGAGACTGAGACGGGAGAATCACTTGAGCCTAGGAGGTCAAGGCTGTAGTGAGCTGTGTTTGCATCCCTCCTGGGTGACAGTGCAAGACTCTGTGTCAAACAAACATGGTAGCAGATGTAGTGTGTGTTTCTTAATCAGAGAAGTGTAGACAAGGCTAACTCTCCAGGCTTTAATGTCCTCATATTTAGTAATGATACCTGCAAGGTTGTATGAGAACCAAATGAAATGCCAAATTTGGAAATACATAGTAGATACATCATAGCCTTAGAATGAGAGAGTAAGCCGGGAATGCTTCTCAAAGGTAGGATATCATGTGTGTCCTCATATCCAAGTGCATTGTGAAAGTGAAAGAACAAAGAAAAAAATGTTTTTCAGTTAATGTTTAAAGGATACATTGATCATAATTGCTCTTTTAACACTCACCTCCAGTCTCTCCCCCCCTCCCCCCACCCCCCGTTCACACCTCCTGCCCCCGGTACTGCCTGGTAACTTAGTTAAGTGTTCTTTGTCATTCCTGAGGTTTCAAGGCATGGTAGTACTGTGTCCTGATATTCTAATCGTAAATATTTAAGGGAAATTTGGCATTTTTTCATTTTGTGGTTTT